>NC_082715.1:167656811-167937546 GCF_030144855.1 Hypanus sabinus
GAAGTCCAAACACAAACAAGAGAAAATCTGTAGATGCTCGACATCCAAGTAACACACGCGAATTTCTGAAGCCATTCCAAAGGCCAGGAAGTATCTACGGACAAAAGAAAAACAACAAACTGCCAACGATTTGGGAAGAGACCCTTCAACAGAACTTTTTTTCTCCAGTCCTGCTGCCTGACCTGATGACTGCAGCATTTTGTGTTTGAATAGATCATATCAGTTCCCATTACTTCGTGTCACTATCCGTCTCCCTCTCTCTCTCTCTCTCTCTCTCTCTCTCTCTCTCTCTCTCTCTCTCTCTCTCTCTCTCTCTCTCTCTCTCTCTCTCTCCGCACTCTCTGCCCCTCTTCCTTGCACTCCCCGTCTCCCTCCCGTGCTTCCTCTCCCTCACCATGCCTCATTACCCCTCCCTTTCTCTGTCTCCCCGTCTCTCTCTCTCCAGCCGCATCTCTTTCTGTCTCTTTATCTCTCTCCCTCTTGCTCTCTCCATCTATCTATCTATATCTCTCTCTCGCCCTCTCCCTATTGTCAAACTGTTTAAATTCTGTTGCTGGAATATAGTCTTCGTTGCGGAGAGAAGGATAAGCTGCAGGTATCGAAAGACAACAAAAATGGGTGAAGGATACAACGGGTATAACGGGAAAATGAATGCTTGTTAGAGACGAAAAGATATTCGAAGATCAGGCAGATTTATCAGAACTGGCGAGATGGAGTAATAAGGCTGGGATTTAGATGCAAAGGGGATTTCTCTGAGATGCCGTCGGGACCAGCTGTTTTGCAAAGGTGCTGCCACGGGCACCCGCATGGGTCCCAGTTATGTCTGCCTTTTTGTCGGCTTTGTGGAGCAGTCCATGTTCCAAGTCTATACCGGTATCCATTCCTCTCTTTTCCTTCGCCACATCGACGAATGCATTGGCGCTGCCTCCTGCACGCATGCTGAGCTCGTTTACTTCATTAAGTTTGCCTCGAACTTCCACCCTGACCTCAAATTTGCCTGGTTAATTTCTGACAGCTCCCTCCCCTTTCTTGATCTTTATGTCTCCATCTCTGGAGACGGCCTATCTACTGATATCTACTATAAGACTACACACTCTCGCAGCGACCTGAACTATTCCTCTTCCCACCCTGTCTCTTGCAAAAAATGCTATCCCCTTCTCACAATTCCTCCGTCTCCGCCGCATCTGCTCTCAGGATGAGGCTTTTCATTCCAGGACGAAGGAGATGTCTTCCTTTTTTAAACAAAGGGGCTTCCCTTCTTTCACCATCAACACTGCTCTCAAACACATCTCTCCCATTTCCCGGAGATCTGCCCTCACCCCATACGCCCAGCACCCCACTCGAGAGAGGGTTCCCCTTGTCCTCACCTACCACCCCACCAGCCTCCAGGTCCAACGTATAATTCTCCATAACTTCCGCCACCTCCAACGGGATCCCATTTCAAAGCACATCTTTCCATTCCCACCTCTTTCTGCTTTCCGCAGGGATCACTACCTACACGAATCCCTTGTCCATTCGTCCCCCACATCCCTTCCCACCAATCTCCCTCCTGGCACTTATCCTTGTAAACGGAACAAGTGCTACACCTGCCCTTACACTTCCTCCCTCACATTCAGGGCCCCAGACAGTCCTTCCAGGTGAGGCGACACTTCATCTGCGAGTCGACTGGTGTGGTATACTACGTCCGGTGCTCCCGGTGTGACCTTTTATATATTGTTGAGACCCGAAGCAGACTGGGAAACTGTTTCGCCGAACACCTACGCTCTGTCTGCCAGAGAAAGCAGGATCTCCCAGTGGCCACACATTTTAATTCCACGTCCCATTCCCATTCTGATATGTCTATCCGTGGCCTCCTTTACTGTCAAGATGAAGCCACACTCAGTTTGGAGGAACAACACCTTATATACCGGCTGGTTAGCCTCCAACCTGAAGGCATGAACATTGACTTCTCTAACGTCCGTTAATGCCCCACCTCCCCTTCTTACCCCACTCCTGATATATTTAGTTGTTTGTTTTTTTTCTCTGTCTCTGCCCATCACCCTGCCTGTTCTCCATCTGCCTCTGGTGCTTCCCTCCCACTTTCTTTCTTCCTAGACCTCCCGTCCCATGATCCTTTCCCTTCTCCAGCTCTGTATCACTTTTGCCAATCACCTTTCCAGCTCTTAGCTTCATCCCACCCCCTCCGGTCTTCTCCTATCATTTCGCATTTCCCCTTCCCCCTCATACTTTCAAATCTCTGTATCTTTCCTTTCAGTTAGTCCTGACGAAGGGTCTCGGCCCGAAACGTCGACAGTGCTTCTCCCTTTAGATGCTGCCTGGCCTGCTGTGTTCCACCAGCATTTTGTGTGTGTTGCTTGAATTTCCAACATCTGCAGGTTTCCTCGTGTTAGCACATGTACTGTCTCTATTGCCCGTTCTCTCGGTGTCTTTTGTCTTTTGTCTCGCAAAAGACAACCATCCACCGAGCCTGCACACAGGAATGATGGACAGGAATGATCGGGGACAGTGAATCCAAGCAGTTCACGTCAGTAGCGGTTCCGAGATAACGACCAGGAGATCAGCCGCCGCCATTCTCATTAAGTAGCGAGTGACACATTTGGAGAGAGCGCACTATTCCCGGGAGAGGATCACAATCGCCACCTGGTTCGCTGGAAGGGACACGGGGAAAAACAATTTGAGAAAACGCTAAGCATAAGCTAATGCAGCAGTTTGAGGGGATCCTGTAATGTTGTATTTTATTATTGCATTTAACGGCAGAAGGGCCCAGATGGAACGCAGAGCTGTCGGGGGCAGAAAAGTTTATACAGTAAAATAAAGTCGATATGATCTGAATATGGATTCCTTACAGCTGACCGAACTGGCAGTGGAAAGCTAAAAACTCAAGAGTTAATTCTTCCTCATCTCGATGAGGAAAGTGAATAATTCCGGACACTGATGGCGGGTTTCTTGCAATAGACAATCATCAGCTTCCATGGCGCCCCCTGTCAGCGACAGAACAGCCGAAAGATGGAATAAAAACATGAAAAGCTGAAAACACTCATCCAGGTGTGAAAAACAGTTAAAGTATCTCTCCTCAGATCTCTTCTCAGAGACACCCTGATAGGGGTGTTAACTGGGATTTCTTACCACACAAGCTGCTTGGGGCTCAGTGGCTCCAGCATTCCCGGTGTTTGTTTCCAATTCCAGCATTTGCCACCTCACTGACTTTACAAAGAACATTGACTGATTTCAAAAGACAAGGCACAATCTGACACAACCTCATAGACAGACGTGACGTCTCCGATTGAATCCATCACAGGGAAGCCGGGGAGAAGAATTCCACATCCAGCAGGAAACTGGGTTTCGTAGTCAGATGTCTGTAACGGTGTCAGATGTAGAAATAATTGAACACATATCACAGTATTGATAACTATGTATACGTTTCACAATACTGATAACGATGAAACAACACTTCGCTGGCGTTAATTGGCTCAGCAAAGACTGCACTGTGTAGTCCATCAACTGCTTCTCATTCAGTCACAGCGCACACGTTTATTAAAAGTCCAGAAGTATCATGCTGCAACATTGGAGCACCTAACAGCTGCTAAAGTTTTACTACCAGTGGACAGATAGATTATTATTACACAACACACAACCACTCACATACAAATGTAGACAATCAATCTGTATAATCTTCCAGGACTGTATACACACAAAGTTGGCAAATTCAGTACAGATGCTACCGGACTAAAAGCACAGGGACCTGGAGATCAATGTACTGAACACAAATAGATGAGAAAACTACCTGACCCGTTAAATTCCACAAGAGTTGGCTGAGCCCCGAAATCCCAGCTGCGGTTTGCTTTAAGATCCGTGACCCAAAATCGACATTCCCCCTATTTATATTCAATTCCTGAAATGCGCAAGATGGGACTGGACATGTGACAGTGGAATCCAGTGACAGAAACAATTACAATATTGGAATTCATATTGAGCTCCCCCCTGCGGCAGCTGTCCCGACGGCTTACCGGGAATTTCAAAGATTGAAATAAAACTATAGTAAACTTCTCATCTATCCTTAAGATGACTTGATACACCATTTCAGTGAGAATCTGTGAACTCTGATGCTCCTAAAATCAAAGCTCTGTCAGATCCTCTGAGCTGATGCATTTAAAACGGCCCTGATTATAAAACGAAACAGTCTCCTGAGATTTGCTTATACACCTGACTAACCTTCCTCTGTACAATTACTCGAACAAGCATTTCCATTCAATACCATTGCTTTTAATGTAAATATTGGGCCTATGAAAGAAAAATATAACAACTTCCTTGGGCATTACCTCAACAGTGACTCAACTGGTGAAAATCATGCCAAGCTCCCATGACAAAGTCAGAGTTCTGTCACCGAGCAGCCACATTTACATATTTTTTTGTTCTGGTTGGCTGATTAAACAGCGTAGGACACCCAAACTTCTATCGCTGCGGCTTTCCACTTTCAACTGTCCTCCAGTGTTTCAATTCCCTCCTGGCCACACTGACAAATACACACAAGGGTGTGTTTGAGACCTGTCGGCTACTCTCACTTGGTTTAGCCGGCTTGTCGAAGCCATTTCCCGGGGTGCGACCACTGTCGCATGAAAACAGCTACGGGGAGTCACGGGTGAGAGCTTAGTGCCAGGTGGGAGAAAAGGTGGGCAACCTGCCTTGAAATGGACGGGACATGTTCCCCCACAAGAGGTGCCACTCTCCCTGACACCCCACGCAGGTAGAACGCACGTTTCTACCAAAGGCGCTTCTTCCTATCGGAAGACTGCAGGTCACCCTTGGGAAAGGGGTAGCAGATTTTTGTTCGTATGAGCTGCTGTGCGCATCACATTCCCTGTTTATGTGACGTCTGAGATCAGGCAGACAAACTTTGATGGTCATTGATAATGGCTGAGTTCACCAGTCTTGTAAAGACTCTGTTCAGAAGAAGGCAATGGCAAACTACTGCAAAAGAAAGCAAAAATCCAAGATCAATTATGTTAATGGACAGACCATGATCGCCCACGACGGGCGACAGGATACATAATAGGGACAATGATCAACGCACTCAAGACGCCTTTCCCGCCAAAGTTTCATTTCCGGTGTTCAGTACTCTGTCTGTACGTTCTCTTGCCGTTTTACAATCCACTGTAACGCTGACATCCAAGGTCCCACTCACGCGTGGCTTTACTGTTCTAACAGATGACATTGAACTTATTGATCATTTCACTTCTTCACCGATTCTCTCGCGTCGCATTATGAATTTCATTCGAGTGTAACTTTCTCACGTGGCTAGTCACAAACTTGGTCGTTAGCTAATTCCGCTGACAGGTACGTGACTCAGTCGTTAGAAGGCCGCCGTGCATGAGTAACACTTGTCTAGGATCTGTAAAATTTGCATTCATCCGACAGGGAAGTTTGAATGATCCAATGAGGGACCATCTACTGTGGTGATTGCTAAGTAAATGCTGCCCCATGAACAGTTGTCGTTTGCCAGGGAATAACAGATCGTTCTGGTATAAAATTAAAAAGAAAATATATTTAACAATATTTCAACTTTAGCAGTTAGCAGAGAAATGAAAGAAAAATAGAAGAGCCAATTGCAGAAAAAACAGTCTAAATTTGCACATAGAAGTTGGAGATTATTTCTGTAGTATTTGGCTGTATCGCTTTACTCACGATGCTGAATTCCAATTACCAGCCACAGGTGGAATTTCTCTCTGAGAACGAACCCCCAAATGTCCTGACTGCGACTCCCACTGAACAAATTGGATAGATTGGCAGATATGAAAGAGTTTATTCATCACCACAAACATACGTTTTCTCGGAGATCCTCTCGGTAGAGACTCCAAGCACAAACGACATCAAATGTTTGTATACTTGAGAATGGTAACAGTAGTTGCATCCATACAAGTTCACAAGCTACAATGACACAAAGAACACATTTACACATTTCCTTTAAATAACACATTTACAGTGAAACCACGTTTAATTGCTAAGACGCCTCCGAAAGTTCAGACACTTTTGTTGGGACAGACTATCTCAAACTACTGGTCTAAAAGCTGCTGAGAATCCAGATTCCCAGCATTCAGTTTGTGACGGCAGAGACACAGAAAATCAGGGAACGTAGAGAGACCGATCATGTGCATTTTGATGGAATCAGTTTAATATGGTGATATGGTTGGCACAGTCACTGTGAGCCAAAGGGTCTTTTCCTGTGTTTTACCTTCTCTGTTCTAGGTAGGGGTACGGCGAATATCGGCAGCTTTCTTTTCTGAGAGCAGATATTTCTCACAATGGTGATAAACACCGACCTCTATTTGACCCAGTAGAGGTTTAGTACATAACACAAACAAGCTCAAGGCGGTTACTTGTAATCGAGAAAGGCGGACCTGGGTAAAGTGAAATGAGCTGCGGTTATAACTGGTAGAGAATCAGAATGGAGCAGCCGTTTTACTTTCAGGAGATCACCTCAATGGATAGAAAACCGGTCGCACCGACACAGCATGTGTGGGAGAGCGGAGTCTGATGGCGTTTGAATCAATATTGGAAGAACAGCACTCCCAATGAACATCAATTAGTAACATCGCAATGTCCATTGTTTGCAATTTCACAAATAATTCACTAAATTAAATGCAATTTGACAACGCAGGGATTGCTCATTTGTCTGACGGAATAGGTCTGTATGTAATTTAAGGATCTTTATTTTTAAGTTTGTTGAAAATTCTCCCTATGGAGTTGTTAAGTGGTATTAAAACCCCAGGCGTGCACTGCATTAACATTTCTTTCCGAGGGATTGTCTGTAGCACAGAACAGAGAAAGTGTGAGAAATGCGGTATAGGTACAGGCATGTGGAGAAAATATTGTACGTGTTCATAGCCTTCATTGAATTTGTTGGCGAGGGAACTAAGAATTTCGTGTTTGGTATTTCTGGGTGTTAATCGCTGTGAACCTGTTTATTACCAATTTACAATCTTCCAACTTGTTGATCATTGCACAAATATCCCCCAGTGATATTGATCCCATCAAATCATCTTTCTTATTCTTCATATATAATGACAAACGAAAGTGAAACTCTATCTCTCCTCTAACTTACGGAACCGACTCGAACGATGTTCTCGAATGGCTTTTTGCCCTGAGTGGTACAGGTGCTGGGGACAGTCAGCTCTCCGGAAAGATTTAACAGTGAGAGTTATATATTGTGCAATTGACACTTTCTCCGTTATTGATCAGCCTGAACAACTTGTCCTGTAATGACATCTTGCCCAGAGAATCCTGAGATCTGAGGACAGGCCGTTCTCCGGGAAAGTAAATGGGAGGGTATTATGGGGACCTAAACCAGTGTAGCAGCAGTACTGGGGACGGTGGGAGGGGGTGCAGGCAGTCCTCTGGGAAGTTGTGATTTGGACGGAACAGATCATGCAGCATCCACACAAACTAGAATTCTTAGGTTTGGCCGAGCAGGCGGAAGTCATCCCCTAGATTAAGCTGATAGCCGAAACCCCTGTCGGGGTATCGTTAGATGCTTATTGCCCTGGGCATTAAACCAGTGGGATAGATATTCATACTCCGCATGAATTGTTAATTCTCCTGTTTCTTACTGTTAAGTGAGATTGCGGGGGTGGATGCTCGATAAAGTGGCGGGCACAGCGCTTGTTTCGATACATACCAGCACTGATGTAGCGGTGGTGGAGCTGGCGGAATCACAAGCCGAAAATCCTGTAGCATTTGTCGTAGATCTCATAAACTGGGTTCTATCGATTCTGAGGAGTGAGATGAAGGAGAGGCCGGTTTTGGAATGTCTAAATAGACCCCGTACCACAGGAAAGAGTATGAACTCTGATGTAATATCCGGCGAATATATGGAACAATGCCCAGGTCCGAAGTCCCAGATGGGGTAGGCTCCGCTACTCATTGGATTAATGTCCACCCCTGAAGGGGAAGAGAAGTATGAGACCTAGTTTTTAGATGAGTGGCAGTCCTCCGATGACGTAAAGCCATAGAGCTTGATGGAGTGTTTGAGTGAACTGTCTGGTGACGTTGTCAGAGCCGTCAGGTCCCGGTATCCCCTAGCAATCAAGAGCGATTACCTGAAAGCTCTGGAAAATGACTTCGGCACGTCAGGAATCCTACTGGAGAAGGCGGCATTTCAGAACATGCGTCAGAAGAAAGGGGAGTGGGGATTGTCTGCTGGAGTACTGCTGATGCCCGAACTGCAGAAGCCGTTGGAAGTGATAGTCAGGGACACCACCAATAGCGATTGCACTTTCAAGCGGAGAATGCCCCAGGGGCATCGGTTTCCAGTGAGTGTAAAGTCTAGAGTCCCTGTGAGACAAGCCAGGGTAAAATTATAGGAAAAGGGGGAAGGTTGACCGCTGAGCCATTCAACTTCAGGGTTTCTCCGGTTCCTGCAGGTTGGATGAAGAGGTTGGAAGTGAAGATGTTGAAGCTGGAAGTCCTTTTTTCCGAATGACGAGTTTAAGGTGGGTTGTTCCAAGTGCGCTCGTCACACTATTCGAGTGACTGAGGACACCCCGTTCAGAGAGAGGTCGAGGAGACTGGCCGTTGCAGAGGTGGAAGAAGTTCTAAAATCTGATTCAATGGGTATTTCAGCATGTTCTTGAGTTCTTCCCGGAATTTGCTCTGGGTTAGGGTGTAAATAAAAGTGTTGCTGCAGGTACCGAGAATCTGCAGCATTCCCGATATTTCTTCAGTTAGGTAGCGGGGATCTGTCACAGAATAATAAACAAAACTCATAGAAATCCGTTGATAAATATAAAATGCCTGCCGTGTTACCCAGCACAGTATGAAACTACCGGTTATGCTGAAGAGCAAAATGATGGATTTGCGTCGTTTCTCCATCTCCCGGTCCTTGTCATTCTCTCCACTCTTTTGTCCCCGGAGCCCCCGACGGGCTCGGCTTGCTGCTAGAATCTGCCTGACCGTGCGAATATTGAGCAGCAAAATCAGAAAGAATGGGACACAAGGGTTTAAAATGCGGTGAATCATTGCAAATGCCGCCCATGAGGGAGAACGTTTGTAGCTCGATGTATAAACACAATACCACGGAACACCGTCAATTATTACCAAAGGTCTGTACACAAAGCCCCAGGGGACACACTCCAAACACGCCAGCACACTCACTGTCCCGATAACCACAGCCGCCGTTCTCTCGGTGCAATATTTTGTTTTCAGCTTCTCGCAGCAAATAGCCACAAATCGATCGACGGTGAAAGCGACAGTCAGCCAGACGGAGGCCGCAGTGCTCGCAAAGATTAACCATGCACCGAGTCTGCACACAGGAGTGATGAACAGGAATGATCGGGGAAAGTAAATCCAAGGTGTCCACGTCAGTAGCGGATTGGCAATAACCAGCAAGAAATCGGCGGCGGCCATTCCCACCAGGTAACGACTGACGCATTTGGACAGACCGCACTTTCCTCGGGACACAATCACAATCGCCAGCAAGTTCGCTGAAAGAGAGACAGGGAAGAGCAAGTTGAAAAAAAAACACTGAGCAGAGGCCAGTGCAGCACTGAGAGGGGATAGTGTAATACCTCCTTTCTTTTTCAAAATTTTTATTAAGTTTCCAATAAACAATATTAATACTAATACCTAGAGATCAGGAATACATTAATAACGGTTAACCTGTAGAAACACATATTCCAAGTAACAAATGGAGTCTAACCTCCCAATCTCTTAGTAATTAACCATGGAAAAGATCATTATGATTACGAAAAAAGAGAAAAAGAGAAAAAAAAACACCAATCTAAAACAAACGAACTAAAAAAAAAAACAAAGATTGGGCTGCCATAATTCATCGGTTAAAATTTAATTTTATCGTTTAACTGCGATCCTCTATCCATAAGAAATACTGAAAAAAGGATTCAGAATGGGTCAATTTACATCATATGAAAATATTGAATAAATGGCTCCAAGTTTCTTCAAATTTGACCGAGGGGTTCATAGTACTGCTCGTAACCTTTTCCAAATTTAAACATGGAATCGTTTGGGTAAACCATTGAAATATGGTAGGTAGCTTGCAAATCTTTCTATTTAAATAAAATCGATATTTCTGGCTATTAATGTCACGACCGCAATTAAACGACAAGCTGATGAGGATAAATGAATGGAGTGCATCACTACAAGTCCAAAGTTTGCAGTAATAGGATGAAGTTTTAAATCAACACACAGAACGGCTGAAATAATATCAAAAATATCTTTCCAATATTTTCCTAAAGAAGACAAGACCAGAACGTATGTGTCAAAAAAGTTACTTCAGAATTACATCTATCACAAACAGGGCTTAAATGACGGTAGAAATGTGCTAACTTATCCTTGGACATATGAGCCATATGAACCACCTAATATTGTATCAAAGCATGTCTGGCATACATCGATGAAGTATTAACTAGTTTAAGAATTTTCTCCCATTCCTCTGTAGATAAATATATTTGTCGTTCTCGTTCGTAATTTTATCAGGAGTACCTAGACGTATTTTCTTAATCAAATCATAAATAATTGCTATTAAATGCTTCTGAAAGGGGTTTAAACTATTTGTTTTTATGTAACTTCGATTGGATGTGATATCGGAAAGGTAGATAAAGTAGTATTCAGAAAGGTTCTAATCTGTAGGTATCTGAAAAAGTGTGATCTAGGCAAATTATATATATTAGACAACTGTTCAAAAAACATAAGTCAATCATCATTAAATAAATCACGAAAACATGTTATTCCTTTTTTTTTCCCATAACAAAAAAGGTTGAATCAATTCTAGATGGTTGTAAAAGAACGTTAGAGATAATAGAGCTTGACAGGATAAATTCATTCAATCTAAAAGAATTACGAAATTGAAAACATATTCGTATTGTATGGTTAACTATTGGATTTATCACGTGTTTATTCAGTTTAGTAAATACAAAGGGAAGCCCAGCTCCTAGAATAGACGCCAATGAAAACCCCTGTACAGACTCCCGCTCGAGGTTCTTCCATCGTGGAGAATGTGTTTCATCCAGCTCTTGTGTCCAAAACATTAAATATCAAATATTAATTGCCCAGTAATAAAATCAAAGATTCGGCAGAGTAAAACCACCTTCCTTTTTGATTTCTGCAAATATTTCTTACTTAACCAGGAATTTTTATATTGCCATATATATGAAAAAAGTTTAGAATCAACAGTATCAAAAAAAGATTTAGGAATAAAAATTGATACTGCCTGAAACAAATACTCAGGTTTAGGTAAAATAAACATCTTAATAGCTTTCATTCTACAGATCAAAGTTAAAGAAAGTGGGGACCATTTAGTAGACAGTTGTTTAACATGGTCAATTAAAAGCTAAAAAAAAACTTTAACTATATCCTAATAAAAACACAAAATGCTGGCAGAGCTCAGCAGGCCAGACAGCATCTATGGGAGGAGGTGGTGACGAAGTTTCAGGCCGAAACCCTTCAGCATTATTTCCATGGCAGCGAATCTTTTCTCAAGATTTTCATGCAGTTTTGCATCCAATACGTAGAATCTTTTATGCAGTAGGTTCGAAATAGCTTGTAAAGTAAGTTGAGGCTGTGTTGGTTGGTCTTCTTTCTTCCCGTTTCCATTACCGGTTTCTTTGCCTTTGGCTAATGCCTTTCTTGTACTGATGAAAGAAATGTGAAGTGATAGTGGGAAGGGAAAACCTCCTCAGAGTCCATACAGGAATGAACATTTTCTACTGGCGCCTCCGCATCTCGTCTCCTGAAATGAATGCGTCCGCACCCTGATTGCGGGGCAGCTCCAATGGACAGTCATCAGCTTCCATGGCACTCCCTATCAGGACAACAGAATGACAGTACAACACAAACGGGTACGCTGGACATGAGTTTTGTCTCATCCAGACAAAACTGAATTTATGAAAAAAACAGTTAAGCGTCTCTTCTCAAAAACATTCTCACAGAGGCCCATGACAAACCTGTTAAACTTTATCCTTCGATTCGTATTTCCCATGTTTGTTTCCCAATTCGGCATTCGCCACCTCAGTGACTTTACATCAGAACCTTGACTATTACCACAGTTATAGCGCATTTGACACAACGTGAGAGAAATATATGGATATGACACCTCAATGAAACCGTCACAGTGAAGCAGGGTAGAGGAATTCATCGTCCAGCAGCCAACGCAGTGTCGCTTGTAGATAACTGTATCAGTGTAAGGTGTAGATATAATATAATACATTTTATAGTTGCCACACGTCTGTTCTGATAATTGGCTCAGCAACGACTTCATTGTGTTGTCCATCAACTGCTTCACATTCAGTCACATCGCACACATTTATAAAAAATCTACAAGTTTAATGCTACAACATGGAACTCCTCACATTTTTTAAAGTGTGACTACCAGTCTATGGTTTGATTACTGCCCCTCTCACGACCACTCACATAAATGCAGACAATCTTTCTGTATAAACACGGAGAGCTGCATAAACATAATATCTGCGATTTCAGTACACCTAATACCAGACCAAGAGCAGAGAATCCCGATCATCACACTACTCAACAGAAGCAACTGAGAGAACTCTGCCTGACCCGTTGAATTCCAGCATCGGTTTGTTTATAGATCCAGATCCACAAATCCACATTCCCAGTGTTTCAATTGCATTGCTGAAATGCGGAAGACTGAGTCTGGACATGTGGCAGTGGAATCCAGCGTCAGGAAAAATCACAAAATTGGAATTTAACCTCAGTTCCCACCTACAGCAGCTGATACGGCGGCTTACCGGGAATTCCAAAGGCTGAAATAAAAGGATAGTAAACTTCTCCTATTCTCAGGATGACTGGATATCCCATTTCAGTGAGAAATTGTTTTCTGTTGCTCTCGAATTCACAGGACAGGCAGAAACTCTGAGCTGATGCTTTCAAAACGTCGTTGTTTTATACAAAGGATCAGCCTCCAGAGATACGGTTGGACATCCGAATAACGTCATTGGTTACAATTACTCGAACAAACACTTTAATTCAACACCGTTGATTCTGATGTAAACATTGGGCAGTTTGAAGATAAACATTTCAACATTCTTGGGCATTACATCAGCATTGCAAATTATGACAGAGTCAGAGCTTTCACTCGCAGCAGCCATTTTTACAGGTTTCATGTTTTTGTTGGCTAATTATTCATTTGTGAGGATATTTCACCGACCCGTACAAACCATAACGTCTGTCCCTGCGGTTTCCCATTTTCAAATCTCTCCTGCTCCCCCCAACCCCACACTCACACCATACACACACGGAGCTGCACGGACACATAAACACGGATACGAATAGATAGTAGATCCTGGAAATGAAAGCAAGCACACACGAAGTGCTGGAAAACCCTCCCTGAGTTCCTCAAACACCTTGATATGTTGCTGAAGAGGTAGACTTCCGTGAGACGTCCATCAGAGACCCGTCTAACTTCTTCCTCTCTCCCACTGACCCATATCCATCTTCTGCCCGCAGGGAAGGGCGACAACATTCCTTCCTGCAGAAGCACAAGGTAAAGGGCAGCCGCTCCGCTCTCACATAAAAGATGTGTTTGAGAGCACAGGGATACCGACAGATCATCAGTTCCACCGTCTCAGACCGAAGGCGTTGAGTTCCACACAGAGCCCAAGGCAGAAACCCATTCGATTGTTACACTGAGACTCACATGTTCAATATTTTCACAATGTGCTACAGGTAGAAAGACCGACCCAGGTCACAAATCCCCACACACGGCGCCGGGAGCACAACAGTAGGGTTGTCAGAGACAGTTGGAGCATTACTAACTGATGTACGTGGTGCCTGTGGAATTTAAGAAAGTTTCTGATCAGCAAATAAGGTTCTGGTGTGCTTGTGTGGACTTAGAATTCGTCAGCAATTCAAAAACAAACAGAGGGAATAGAAGGGCCGCTTTCGATTTTGGAAGTTGTGACTCAAAAATTGGAGCTGAGACCCGAGTTATTCACAGTCTACATCACAGATTTGGATGTGCGATTATATCAATGTGCGCTGGTGTTACAGAGCTGGCTGGCTGGACCAATAGAGAGAAGGATACAGGGTGGGTCCGGGGACGCAGAAAGAAGTGAATGAGTGAGCATCTGGTAGATGTAGAAAGTGCGGGGTGAGGGGATAGATAGAGTTAAAGTGGATAGGTTTTTTTCCATTGAGAGTAAGGGAGATTCAAACAAGGGGACATGAGCTGAGAGTTAAGGGGCAAAAGTTTAGGGGTAACACGAAGGGGAAGTTCTTTACTCAGAGAGAGGTAGCTGTGTGGAACGAGCTTCCAGTAGATGTGGTACAGGCTGGTTAGATTTTGTCATTTAAAAAAATGGATAGATATATGAACAGAAATGGAATTGAGGGCTGAGTGCGGGCCAGTGGGATCTTGGTGAAAGTAAGCGTTCGGCAGGGACCAGAAGGGCCGAGATGGCCAGTTTCCGTGATGTAATTCTTATATGGTTATAAGTTTGTTAAACAGGACCTTCCCTTTCTGAATCCATGCTACGTCTCTCTAATGGAACCACTCCTTTCTAAATAGTTTGCTATTTCTTCCTTAATGACATATCCAACATGACCCTACTTCTTAATGTTTGGCATAGTTGTAGCAAAGGGACAGGAAAGCATTATGGGGAACTCACAGAGGTGGGCATGTTTTGGCCACAGCACTTGGGGAACGACTCCCTGTGTGGGCCTTGCCGAAAAGATGTCTCTAGCCTGTGGGGTACTGCCACATCTTCGGTGGCTACTAATCCTGCACTTATGTATGACTCTAGTTGACTGGAAGCCCGCAAAAGGAAGGCAATAGATAACGGTCCATTACATGGGTAAATCTGTTATGGTCTCTTTAGTTCGTAATTAGTTACAATCAGTAGGATATATCCACCACGGTTGTCCTTCTAACTTGACTGTCGAGGGCGTGGTGAGCAGTACCTGGAATGGCCCTTCCCTGCAATTTGCCACAGCACCAGTTCTTAATTAGTACGTAGTCCTCACGTTTGATTTTGGGGTAGTCGCCTTAACTTGTCGTATCGCCTTGTGTGCCTGATGCACCTGTGAATGTAAGACTCGGAGAATCTTTGTTAGGTCGCTTGTTTATATCGAGAGTGGAAGGCCGCACGGAAACCCTTAATCCTTGGGGGCTTTCCAAAGATGATTTCAGCTGGTGAAAATCCGTATTTTTTTTCTCGGGGGCGTGGCCCTCGAATAATGTTGAGGGAAAAACCTTTAACCATTTAAGCCTTATTTCCTCCGTGAGTTGTGCAATTTGTTGGTTTTTTTTTAACGTACCATTTGCCCTTTCCACTATACCTGCGGCCTGCGGATGGAGAAAGCAATGGAATTGTTGTTGAATGGATAAGGCATTACAGATTTCCTCATTTCACGTTGCTACAAAGTGGGGATGCCATCTGAACTCAACATTTCTGGGTACTCTAGCTGCTGTCAGGGCTTATTAGGAGCTTGAAGAGATATGTATGTAAACAAATACACCCAAAAACGTCTATAGTTGTGCCGGGAAGAGCACTCTGACCGGCTGCATCACCTTCTGATTTGGAGGGGCTGCTGCACAGGACCGAAATAAGTTGCAGAAGGTTGTAAATCTAGTCAGTTCCATCTTGGGCACGAGCCTACAAAGTACCAAGGACATCCTCAGGAAGCGGGGTCTCAGAAAAGCGGTGTCCATCACCAAGGACCACCAGCACCCAAGGAATGTCCTTTTCTCAATGTTACCATCAGGTAGGAGGTACAGAGGCCTGAAAGCACATATTCAGTGATTCAGGAACAGCTTCTTCCCCCCGTCATCCGATTCCTAAATGGACTTTGAAGCATGGACATTACCTCTTTTTTTAAATATGCAATACTACATTTTAACACATTCTTTTAAATCTATTCAATATACGTAAAGGCTTTACTTGCTAATTGATTACTATTATTTTATCTCTGTTAGATTAATATTGCATTGAACTGCTGCTGCTAAGTTAACAAATTTCCCGTCACATGCCGGTGATAATAAACCTGATTCTGTTTATTCGTGGAAGGGATTGCCTCGATTCATCTGCTAAACCTATCTATGATCCCCAATCAACATTTGTAGGAATGCACTCCAGGTTGTCCAATAAAATCAATTTGTAAATATGAAAAGGAGCTTCCAGGTAAGGGACTGGCGCCCGACACACACGGTGTCCTCTTTGTTGCTGCTTGCTGCAATTTCGGATGCCACTTTGTTTGCAGCAAACTATTTACCCTTCCCTCATTTCCGAGGTAAGTACAGGTTTGATTAAAATGAAGGGGGATTGGTAGGAATTGGGTAGGGACGGAGAGCTGTCCCGCAGAGGTGTACCAGAGGCCCGTCACGGCACTCTCCTTGCAGCCTATCTGTGACCAGAGTCTGCGTTCCTTCTCAGGGGCGTCCCGCTGAAACGTACATACGACTTGCATGTCTGGCATACCCGTGCTGTCGGAGTGGCGCGAGGGGTCTTTGCGGGTCTCCGGTGGGATTATAATTTTGAGTGTCTGGGCTGTAACTTTGACAGCCTCATCAGCCATCGCGTTATCGGTGGAGGTTTCATCAGCCTGGTAGGTTGGAGCCGAGCAGTTGACAATGACCACTGTTTTCGAAAACTGAAAGGCAGTGAGGAGAGCCTGTACAAAGGTAGCATTGCTAATAGGATGTCCTGGGGAGGTGCGGAAACCCCAGCATTCCCAAAGCGCTCCCTAGTCATGAGAAACCCCGATGGTATCGACAATTAGTGCATACATTTGCATGTTTGCTGGCAGCGAGGATACAGGCACGATTAAGGCAATTAACTCAGATTTTCCTGCTGACATGGTTGCTTGAAAGGCTGCCTCCTCGAACACCATGTCATCGGTGACCACAGCATAGCCGGAACATCTCTAGCCTGAAGGGCCTATGAAAGAACTAACATCGACATACAAGGTTATGTAGGGGTCCTGTAGGGGATGGTCCGTGAGGTCCTCGCTGGCTGTAGTGAGGGGTTGATTACGCAGCACGCAATCGTGCTAAGAATCGTTTATAACCTGGGGTGGCAACGTTGGAAAGTTGTTACTGGAGCAGTGAGAAAATGTCAGCAGGGGTTGCTCAGTAACGTTGTCTGATAGCGATGTTGTCGTGCCTGAGTGAGGTCCTGTGTCTGTCGAGAGGTCAAGCGCTCCACCACCGAGTGGGAAGAGAGCACAATTACAGGCTGATGTGAGGTAATATTGGAAGCCGCAATTACAAGGATATAAACTGAAACTCCACCCATGGGAATCGTGTCCATTGGTATGTTTGTTCAGACTACTCGAACACCAAGAGGGCAATGGTGGTTTATGCTGGGTTCCTCTTGCGGGTCGCTAATGACAACGGGCAATTTTTTTGAGTATAGACAGGGATAACCGTCGGCTGATCTTGCTCCCCGCACTGGGATTTGACATCATTCGGGTGAGTAACTGTCTCTGGGGTTCGGGCGTGGGACATTTCACGGGGACTGAGCATATCCGTTCTTCAGAATCATCTCGTGGGATGGTTGGATATAGGGGATCTGTCCTCGCTCTGTCCCTTTGTTTCACCTTCCTCCCAAACTGGAGAATTTTCGGGTCCTATGGTTAGTAGCGGGTTCCAATCCAATGGTGTGGGTCCGGTCTCTAGCCAGTCCTCATCGGGATCACTCTCATTAAACAGAGTCCGTAAGCCTGACATGATACCGGGATCCCGTGTTTCATTCCCTATTTGACCCCCGGGTTTTATTCCTTTCTCAGAGTTTTGCATTTATTACTACTCATTTTTTCCTGACCATTTTAACAGCTTGTTACATCCCTAGTCATCCCCATGGCCACACATCGCCCGGGAATTTCTTACGTAAAATAACACTTAAAACATGTAAATCTCTGTCTTTATCATGAAACAACTCATACATTTTACCTTTTTATCACACAACTCGTCCCGCGTTTTTCTTTTTACCAAACACGGTGTCTACTGCTCAATTCTCCTATTGATTCTTAACTGACTTTAAATGTTACCCGATTCCTGCGCGCAGTATCAACTGTTCAACTTTCCTGATTCGTTTACCCAACTTTAAATCTTAGACAGCTTCAAATTTTACCCCACGCCCAACCCAACACCAACTCTGCCAAACACATGTTGAAGACCAGTCGGGACCAGCCGGCAACACATTCCATCAAGGTTGGAAGAGGTGCGGTAAGTGAAACGAATTAGTCAAATTATCAGCCAATACAAGCAGGGTTTTCTCTCGGGGAGCAGCCTTGTCCAGAGAAGTGCCTTGTGAGAAAAGTACGAGTTTTGTCTCGAGAGTCTTTGGCGAGGAGGGAGGAGACAGTTGGAGAGGGTGAAAGGTGGTGAAGAGATGGCAGGTAAACTGATTCAGTGTGATGCCTGTCTGATGTGGGAGGTCAGGGACACTGATGGTGCCTCTGGCTGCTACAACTGTGAAAAGTGTGTCCAGTTTCAGCTTCTGAAGGACCGCGCTGGGGCACTGGAGAGCAACTGGGCGACCTCAGGTTCATCCGGGAAAACGAGAGTTTCTGGAAAGGCACTACAACGAGATCGTTACACCGAAAATACCGGAAAAGGGAAGTGGTTGACGATGAGGAAGGGACGGATGCTTGGAGTACAGGAGACCCCGGGGTATCTACCTCTTGAAGACAAGTTCATCCTCTTTGAAGCTGTCGGGACAGTAGACTCTTCCAGTCTGAGAATCGGACAAGTCTGCCAGTCAAAATTGGTGCTGAAGCAAAGCCGGGAAGACAGACGTCAGCCAGAGCAGTAGCAGTAGGGGACTGCATAGTGAGAGGTACTGAAAGGGGTTTCTGCAGCAACAGGCTGGATATAAAATAATTCAGTCCCATGCGAGGGGTAGCATTGAATCAGGAGATGTAGATGTAGAGTCAGTATGGATAGAACTGAGAAATTGAAAGGGCAAAAAGACCCTAAAATGGGTTATCTACAGGCCCCTAATCAGTAGCCTGGATATCGGGTGCAAATTGCATCAAGAGTTAAAATTGGCATGTCGCGAAGATAATGCTACAGTTGTTATGGATGATTTAACATGCAGGTTGGTACTGGACCTGAAGAAAGTTTGTGGAGTGCCTCCGAGATGGATTCTTCGAGCAGCTTGTACTGGAGCCTACCAGGAAAAGACAATTCTCGATTTAGTGTTGTGTAGTGAACCGGATTTATAAGCGAACTCGAGGTCAAGGAGCTATTAGCAGTCCATGACCATAATAATCTACAATTTGAGAGGGAGAAGGGAAAATCGGAAGTGTCAGTATTACAGGTGAACAAAGGGGACTGAGACATGAGTGGAGGAACTGGCCAAAGTTGACTGGAAAGATACGCTAGCAGGGATGACAGAGGAACAACAATGGCAGGTATTTCTGGGATAATACAGAAGATGCAGGATCAGTTCATTCCAAGAATGAAGAAAGATTCTGAGGAGAGTAAGGGAAAACCTTGGATGACAAGGGAAGTCAAGGACAGTATAAAAATAAAGGAGAAGAAGTATAACATAGCAAAGATGAGTGGGAAGCCAGAGGATTGGGAATCTTTTAAAGAGCAACAGAAGATAACTAAAAAGGCAATACGGGGAGAAAAGATGAGGTACGAAGGTAAGCTAGCCATGAATATGAAAGAGGATTGTAAAAGCTTCTTTAGGTATGTGAAGAGGAAAAAAAAATAAGACCAAAGTTAGGCCTTTGAAGACAGAAACGGATAAATGTATTATGGGGGACAACGATATGGCAGACGAGTTGAGCAGGTACTTTGAATCTGTCTTCACTGGGGAAGGCACAAACAATCTCCCAGATGTAATAGTGGCCAAATGACCTAGCGTAACGGCGGGACTAAATGGAATTCATATTAGGCAGAAAATGGTGTTAGATAGACTGATAGCACTGAGGGCTGGCAATCCCGCAGTTGATGATCTGCATCCCAGGGTACTTAAGGAGGTGATAAATCGTGGACGCATTGGTAATCATTTTCCAATATTCTGTAAATTGAGGATCATATCCTGTGAATTGGAGGGTGGCTAATGTTATCCTACTTTTTAAGAAAGGAGGGATAGAGGAAAAAGGGAAATATAGACCAGTTAGCCTGGTATAAGTGGTGGGATGATGCTGGAGTGAATTATAAAAGATGAAATAGCGGCACATTTGTATAGCAATAACAGGATCGGTCCGAGTCAGCATGGGAAATCATGCTTGACTAATCTACGGAATTTTTTTGAGATGCAACTATAATAATGGACAAGGGAGAGCCAGTGGAGTGCAGTGTACCTGGACTTTCAGAAAGAGTTTGATAAGATCCCACATAGGAGGTTAGTGGGCAAAATTAGAGCATATAGTATTGGGGGTACGGTACTGACATGGACAGAAAATTGTTTGGCAGATAGGAAACAAAGAGTAGGGATTAACGGATCCCTTTCAGAATGGCAGGCAGTGACTAGTGGGTACCGTAAGGCTCCGTGCTGGGACTGCAGCTGTTTACAATATATATTAGTAATTTAAATGAACGGATTAAAAGTAACATTAGAAAATTTGCAGATGACACAAAGCTGGGTGGCAGTGTAAAATATGAGGAGGATGTTAGGAACAATGCAGGGTGACTTGGACTGGTTGGGGGAGTGGGCAGATGCATGGCAGTTGCTGTTCAATGTAGATAAATGTGAGGTTATCCACTTTGGTGGCAAGAACATGAAGGCAGATTACTATCTGAATGGTGTCAAGTTAGGAAAAGGGGATGTACGACTAGATCTAGGTGTTCTTGTTCAGCAGTCCCTGAAAGTAAACATGCAGGTACAGCAGGCAGCGAAGAAAGCTAATGGCATGCTGGCCATCATAACAAGGGGAGTTGAGTATAGGAGCAAACAGGTCCTGCTGCAGCTGTGCAGGGCCCTGGTGAGACCCCACCTGGACTATTGTGTGCAGATTTGATCTCCAAATTTGAGGAAGGACATTGTTGCTTTTGAGGCAGTGCAGCGTAGGTTCACGAGGTTAATTCCCGGGACGGCAGAAATGTCATATGTTGAAAGATTGCAGAGACTGGGCTTGTATAAACTGGAATTCAGAAGGATGAGAGGAGATCCGATTGAAACATATAAGATTATCAAGAGATTGGACACGCAAAAGGCAACAAACATATTCCCGGTGTTGGAGGAGCCCAGAACCAGAGGCCACAGCTTAAGAATAAGGAGTCGATCATTTAGAACGGAGTTGAGGAATAACTTTTCCACCCGGAGAGTTCTGGATCTGTGGAATTCGCTGACTCTGAAGGCAGTGGAGACCAATACTCTGGATGCTTTTAAAAAAGAATTCGATAGAGTTCTTAAAGATAGCGGAGTCAAGGGATATGGGGAGAAGGCAGGAATGGGGTACTGATTGTGTATGATCAGCCATGATCACATTGAACGCCACTGCTGGCTCAAGGGCCGAATGGCCTACTCCTGCACCCATTGTCTATTGTCTCACACCGCCACCAGCGGTCGGAGCTGCCTGCATCGCCTGCAATAGCCAATGGTACAAGCGGCGCCAGCAGTGGTGAGGGGCCGGAGGATCAACGTAGAGGGCTCCTCCGTCTGTCTCTTGCACTGGGACACCCTCGATATCCACATCAAGCACAGCCGATTGCTTGTGCGAACTTTGATGACAATGAACATAGTTCTCTGATCGATCAGCTGCCTGAATGGTTCACTGACTTTTAAAGAAAGGAGCACCTATAGCAATAACTATGTCAGACTGTTTAGTTTACCAGCAGACAAAGACCCCAGGTTCTAGAGGTCTACTGTTGACCCCGCGGCATTTCAGGTTGACATTATTAAAACAGCTTTTTATCAAACTACGGAACAATAAGGAAATGCACTGACAGAATCCACTGCAAATCAGATCACCCTTCGAAAGTCCTTCTCAAATATATTTGTGGTTCTCCGACCCACTCGAGAGAAGCACTTCGATGCAAATTCTGCCAACAACAAGTGCAGAGCCGGCACATTGCAGGGAACTCTACATAACACAAGACAAGGTTCAGTGCCGAAACCCGTGATTAGTCTCAGTCTCACTGAAATCATAAGAAATGTCCATTAAAGAGTTTTCAAGCACAAGCATTTCTACACACGTGACGTCACACTGGCGCCCTCACGCGCATGACGTCTCGTGTCACGTGCCAAATGTCACACACATGCGCTTCTCAGCCTGCACTGAGACTGTTTAATGATTGAACCAGTAGTCAGTGAATCCGCCCTTCCCCCCCACCTCACTTCACCCATGTCAACAGTGGATTTCTGATCTACGGTATTTCCGTTGGTGCGTAGAACGTCAGTCACTGGACCAGCCGAGAGGGCGTTACCCCGCTGCCCGTCGACCGTCTCCCGCTGCCGTCTGTACTCCCAGGTGAACCCGAACTAATCTCGAATTAAATGGTCCGCTTTTTGGTTTATTTCCATTTCCCTCCTAGGGAAGCTGGGGTCGTTTGTAAAGCGACTCCTGAGCCGGGATTTTGCGTATCGCTGAAAGATAGGAGACCGCTCGGCTTTTCGTCTTGATACCAGCTAGCCAGGAAGGTGTTCCTGCAGAAGACGCAGAGGGGGTAATTTGTTGAATGGGTAACGATAGTGTGAGAGGGGGCGGATGAAGCGAATGTTTGTCCAGTTGGTG
Source organism: Hypanus sabinus (assembly GCF_030144855.1). Taxonomy (NCBI): domain Eukaryota; kingdom Metazoa; phylum Chordata; class Chondrichthyes; order Myliobatiformes; family Dasyatidae; genus Hypanus; species Hypanus sabinus. The sequence goes on from NC_082715.1 coordinate 167,679,468, forward strand.
TCGGGAAGGGCTGATCTGTGGAAATGTATGAACTCACGGTGGTTCTGGGCAGAGGGATTCACAACGTTTTGAGGTAAAACAAGGTCAGACTGTAGACCTGCTACAATGGTCCGGGGAAAGTGGGTATGGGAGTGGGGTTGGGAGAGGGGCAAGGATGACTTGGCCGCAGGTTTTATTAAATGCCAGGACGCGCTGGAACGGCCGAATGGCCTGCTCCTGCTCCTGTTGTCTGTGTGTTTAAAGAGAAGGAATAATTAGACCCTTCCCGGGCTGGCGGGATGTCCACTGGGTGTAGTAGTGACCGATGCTTGGAGCCTAGTTGTTCCCGAACTGTGTCAACTATTTGGCTAAGGGGCCAAATGCAACATTTCCTACTCTGTATGTTCATATATTTCATATAACATAGAACTTATATTTATGTGTTGCTAATGTCACAAAATGAATTTTTATACTGTATTGTCCATGTCCTGAAACTTATATTTGTGTATTGTTAATGACACAGAATTGTATAATATATATTCCGTCTGTTATCTGAATGTAATTGCCTGTGATGCTGATATATATCTGTGTTTCTCGGTCTCTCTACCTTCCCGTACTTGGAAATAAATTCAAAAAGACCTGAGAAAACTCACTCAGATTTGAGTACTGATGATCATCTTGGCACCTCTGTATGTCAAATGTAAAAAGACTGTATGCTGTTAAATGCAAGACCACGAACACTGTTTGGGAGCAAAGAGATCTTGGCGTCCAAGCTGATAGCTCCCTAAGTGACTACGCAGTTGATCTCGTGGGTAAGAAGGGAAATGAATGTTTGCAGTTATTCCTCAATACATTGAGTTCAGAAGTCAGTAAGCTGTGTTTCAGCTTTTTGAAACTCTACTGAGACCACATCTGGAGTATTTCATACAGTTCTTGACATCCGACTCCAGAAAGGATGTCGAGTTTTGGAGAGGATTGCAGAAGCCGAATACCCGGATATTACCTGGATTAGAGGTTATGAGATGTAGGGACATGCAAAAGTTTGGGCACCCCGGTCAAAATTTCTATTACCGTGAATAGCTAAGCGAGTAAAAATGACATGATTTCTAAATGGCATAAAGTTAAAGATGACACATTTCTTTAATATTTGTAAGCACGATTAATTTTTATTCCCATCTTTTACAGTTTCAAAATAACGAAAAAATGGAAAAGGGCCCGACATTAAAGTTTGGGCACCCTGCACGGTCAGTACTTAGTAATACCCCCTTTGTCAAGTATCACAGCTTGTAAACGCTTTCTGGAGGCAGCTAAGAGTCTTTCAATTCTTGTTTGGGGGATTTTCGCCCCTTGCAAAAGGCTTCTAGTGCTGTGAGATTCTTGGGCCATCTTGCATGCAACGCTTTTTGAGGTCTGTCCACAGATTTTCGAAGAAGTTTAGGTCGAGGGACAGAGAGGGCCGTAGCAAAGCCTTCAGTTTACACATCTTGAGGTAGTCCATGGTGGATTTTGAGGTGTGTTTAGGATCATTATCCTGTTGCAGACCCCATCCTCTTTTCATGTTTAGCTTTTGTACAGATGTTGTGATGTTTGCTTACAGAATTTTCTGATATTTAATTGAATTCATTCTTCCCTCTACCAGTGAAATGCTCCCCGTGTCCCTGGTTACAACACAAGCCAGAAAGGATGATCAATCCACCCCCGTCCTTAACAGTTGGAGATGTTTTCTTTTCATGAAATTCTGCACCCTTTTTTCTTCAAACATACCTTTGCTCATTGCGGCCAAAAAGTTCAATTTTAAATTCATCAGTCCACAGAGCTTGTCTCCATATTTCATCAGGCTTGTTCAGATGTTCCTCTGCAAACATTTGACGCTGAAATTTGTAGTGAGGATGCAGGAAAAGTTTTCTTCTGATGACTCTTCCCTGAAGGTCATAGTTGTGCAGGTGTCGCTGCCCAGTAGAACAGTGCACCACCACTCCAGAGTCTGAGGAAACTTCCTCAACGCCTTTGGCGTTCAGACGGAGTTTTTGATTTGTTTTTTCTAGCAATCCTTCACGCAGTTCTCTCGGGAAGTTTTCTTGGTCTTCCAGACCTCAACTTGACCTCCACCATTCCTGTCAACAGCCATTTCTTCATTAGATTACAAGCAGAGAAAGCGGCTACCTGAAAACCCTTTGCTATTTTCTAATTGCCTTCTCCTGCTTTGTGGTGGGTATCATTCGTTTTAATTTTCAGAGTGCTAGGCAGCTACTTGAAAGGACAAAGTCTGAGGAGTCAGGGTATTTATAAAGCTTTGAAATTTGCATCATCTGCCCTTTCCCAACGATGACTGTGAACAACCCATAGCCTTAACAAGCTAATTAAGGCCTGAGACTGTGGTGAAAATTCTCTGAGAACTCAAATCTCTTCGTGTGTCCAAACTTTCGTATGGTTCTCCTTTCCTTTTTTTCACTCTAAAATTGTACAAAACAAATATAATACAGTAACCTTGCTTAAAATTATGAAATATTTCATCTTTAACTTTGTGCCTTTTGGAGATCAGTTCATTTTCTACTCAGTTAACTTTTGACCACGAGTGCCCAAAGTTATGAAGGCCACTGTACGTGTTGTCGATGATACTGTGGAAATTCAGCATTCATCCAACTCGCTGCTGGATATATACTGGGGGATTCAGATATTTGTCTGTGTATGAATATATCTGCACTTGCCAAGTTCATGGACTGCACTAGATAGGGAAACCACAGTAATATGACATTGGCTGACAGAGTAAACAACAAAATCATGGACTTTCTCCGGTTCTTTAATTCTGATTCGCGCTGTTGTTCCAGAGATCTGGGCGGACTCTATTTGCCAAAACAATATGTCTGACTGTCAAAAACGTTAAACAGTAGGACTAAACTAATCAGAGTAGCGGTGTGAAAAAAATGTCAAATAACTCGTAGACCTTCCACACTGTTGACGTTAAATATTTAGACATGAAGCCGCGGCGCTACTGAACGTAGCTTGTTATAACCTCTGGATGGAGACAGGATACATATCGCACAGTTCACGGCAACAACAGACGCTGAAACTTCAGCTGCTCTTCTTTCCATGCAGTATCGTTCACATTCACAACAGATTGCAGCAAAACGATCGGTGAAATTCCGACTGTGAGCCAAACCGAATGTTTGTATAAGGTCAGCCCCTGTTCGCACCACCGAATGTTACGTTGATACTGTTCAGGGTAAAATCGTATGGGTTCCCATTTCCCTTCACTGAGTCTTTTGTTGTGGGGCTAAAACATCAATATTTGTCTGTCTGCCTATCTCTCTCTCTCTCTCTCTCTCTCTCTCCTTCTGTATCTCCCGCTCTCCCACTCTCACTCCGTTTTTCTCTTGCGAGAAATCTCAATCACTTACCCTTTCGTACCCCCACTCCCTCTACCTGAATATCTCTTTGTCTCGCTCGTACTGTCTCTCTCTTTCGTGATGTTTACTTCTCTATATATCTCTGCAGAGCGCTCTCCTACTCGATGTTTGATTCACTCTTCGACTTTCTCACTCTGTCTCACGCTCTCCCTCACGATGTCTCATTCTGTCTCTCTTACCCGCGATCTCTCTCTCTCGCTGTTTTGTGGCGCGAGGTTTCCCTCATGGTGGCTCTCTCTCGCCTTCTCTGTACCCTCTCTCATTCTCCTCTCTCTCTTTCTCTCCCTCTCTCTCTCTCTCTCTCTCTCTCTCCTTCTCTCTCGCTCTCTCTTCTCTCTCCCCCTTTCGCCCGTTATGTCGCATATAGAGGTAAAGACTCCTTTTCATCAATTGTAAAATATTTGAAATCCTGTTGCCTGTGGACACTTCACTTCAAGGTGACAGAGAGAAGGAGAACCTGCAGGTTGAAGAGGAGGAGAAAAAGTGTTTAAGGGAATGGACAGACTATAAGGGAGCAGGGGTTTGTTACAGACGGAAATGTACTACAAGATCAAGCAGTTTCATTTGAACGGAGAATCAGCGGTAACAGGTTCGTCTCATGCTTCAATTTAATCGGAGCGGATGCTGGGGAACAAATAGGATTTCGCTGGGATGCTGGGGCCAGTGATGCCGCCGGAATCAACTGTAAACAGGTGTTTGTAACTCAAAGAGAACATACACAAACAGGAAAAACTATCGAAAAAATAAAACAGTCGACATTTCCAGCCGACACCCTTCATCAGAGCTTTGACTTCATGCGTGTTGTTTTGAATTTCGATCATCTGCTGATTTTCTCGTGTTTGTTTTATAACTGCTTATCACATTGTTTCCATTTACCCACAGTGGGGGTGGAGCGAGTACAGACAAGTGAACATGAATTCAGCTGAACAGTCAAATTGTACAACATTTACTTCCAACGTTTAATGAATTTCAAAATCCGATTTATTGGGTATTTCAACGCATTTTTTAGTTCCTCTCGGAATTTGTTCTGAGTCAGGGCGTAAATACACGTGTTGGTGCAGGAACTGAGAACCTGCAGCATTCCTGCTGTCTGATCTGTGACGTAACGGGAGTCTGTGACAGAGTAAACAAAACTCATTGAAATTCGACTATAGATATAAAATACCACTTGTGTTACCCACAACATTATGAAACTACCGGTTATGGTGAAGAGCAAAACGATGGATTTGCGTCGGTTCTCCATCTCCCGGTCCCTGTCATTCTCTCCGCTCTTTTGTCCCCGGAGCCCCCTGCGGGCTCGACTGGCCGCTAGAATCCGCCTGACAGTCAGAATATTGAAAAGCAAAATCAGAAAGAATGGTGCACAAGGGTTTAAAATGCGGTGAAACAGATCAAATGCCGCCCATGAGGGGGAGTTTTGGTACACAATTCCACACACAATTCCAGGGAACACCATCAATTATTTGTGTATGCTCGTATGCAAAGCCCCAGGGGACGCACTCCAAACAGGCCAGCACACTCACTGTCCCGATAACCACAGACGCCGTTCTCTCGGTGCAATACTTCGGTTTCAAATTCTCACAGCAAATAGCTACAAATCGATCGACGGTGAAAGCGACAGTCAGCCAGACTGAAGTTGCAGTGATCGCAAAAACCAACAACATCCTGAGCCTGCACACAGGGGTGATGAACACGAATGACTGCGGAAAATAAATCCCAGCAGTCCTTGTCAGCAGCGGATCGGATATAACGACCAGGAGATCAGCCGCTGCCATTCCCACCAGGTAGCGAGTGACACATTTGGAGAGACCGCACTTTCCCCGGGACAGGATCACAATCGCCACAAAGTTCACTGCAACAGAGACAGGGGACAACAACATGTGACAAAATTATAAATAAATTATAAATATATATACACACATTTGAGCGAAAGTCAATGCAGCATTTTGAGCGGATCTGTCATATTTCCACTTTATTGTTGCATTTACTGGTGGAAGGATCAAGACAGAGCGCAGAGCTGCCGGAGATGGAGATGGAGTTTACACAGTAAAATAAAATCTATATGTTCTGAATCCAGATTCCTTACTGATGACCGAAATGTGAAGTGGCTGTGAAAATTTAGGGTTGGGTAACCCCCTCCTTAGAGTCAATACTGGATGGAACTTTGCTACCGGCGTCCCCGTGTTGAGAAATGACTAAATCTGGACACTGATTACGGGATTCTTCCATTAGACAATCTTCAACTTCATGCCTATGCCTGTCAGCTACAGAACACTCGAAGCAAGGAACAAAAACAGGAAAAAATAAACAGGAAAACTGGAATCACTGATCCCCCATTTAGCACATCATTAACTTTACAACAGATCTTTGACTGAACACAACAGGTACATCGCAGTCTGACACAACCTCACAGATAGAAATGGCAACTCCCACAGAGTCCATCACAGGAAAACAGGGGAGATGAAATCTATGTTCAGCAGTGAGTTTGGTACCAGTGTCAGATATGGACAAAAATTGACTACATTTCACAGCACTCGAGCAACGAGCAGGTGGCGCTAATTGCTCAGCAACGACCATTGTGCTGTCCACCAACTACTTCACATTCAGTTAATTCGCACAGATTTATTAAAACTCCGCAAAATTCATGCGACAACATGGAACACTTCTCATTGTCACTACCAGTCGATGGATTGGTGGTTACAACAACCTCAGACAACTGCTCACATACAGATGCAGACAATCGCTTGGTATAATCTCTGCGGGACAATATTTGCCAATGCATACAAGAGCAAAAGCACAGAGAGCCGATCATCACATTAGTGAACACAAACAACTGGGAGAACGCTGTCTGACCGTTTCAATCCCACAGATTTTCGAGGAATCGCAACATTTCTGCAGTGGCCTTCAGATCCAGATCCCCGAATCCACAGTCCCTGTGCTGACATTCCATTCCTGAAAAATGGAATTTTAGGACTGGACATATGACAGTGGAAACTGGCGACAGAGACCATGATATTATTGGAATTAAACTTCATTTCCCACCAATTGCAGATGAACTGTGACTTACCGGGAATTCCAAAGGCTGAAATAAAAGGATAGTACACGTCCTCTATCCGCCAGATGATTGGATACACCATTTCAGTCAAAATGTATGAGCGCTATTGCTTCTAAATTTACAGCTCCAGCAGATACTCTGGGCTGATGCATTCCAACCGGTTCTGATTTATACGTAGAATCAGTCTCCAGAGATACTATTAAACCCCTCACGAACTTTCTTAGTTACAGTTCCTTGAACAAACACTTTATTTCTGCAGTGACTCATCTGGTGGAAAAATGCAGGAGCTCTAATGGCAGAGGCTGAGTATTCTCAGGGAGCAGCCACACTCACAGTTTTCCTGTTTCTGAGGCTTGCTTGTTGATTTGTGAGGAGTTCACCAATACCATCTGATCCTTCACTTCTACCCTTGCGGTTAACAAAATTGAAATCTCCTTCAGTGCTTCAACACCCTCTTGTCTCTCTCTCTCTCTCTCTCTCTCTCTCTCTCTCTCTCTCTCTCTCTCTCTCTCTCTCTCTCTCTCTCTCTCTCTCTCTCTCTCTCTCTCTCTCTCTCTCTCTCTCTCTCTCTCACTGTCCACACACACACACACACACACACACACACATGCAGATATGGGCAGATGTACAATAGACAGAACAAGGTCAGGGTGGCCACGGTCAGAAGGCGAGGTTGCTGATGTACAAACATGAGAAAATCTGCAGATGCTGGAATCGTGCCAACACACACACACACACACACAATGCTGCAAAAACTCTGTTACGTTTATCTTCGCACAAGACTCTTAACTATTACCTCTCCCTCACTAGCCCCCTTCCCTTCTCCTCCCCACAGGGAAATAATTCTATCACCTCCGAGTCCCCTCTGCTCAGGCACAAGATCCAGAGCAGCCGCCTCTCTCTCTCTCGGAAGCTGTGTTAGAGAACAGAGAGACACTGACAGTCATGGGTTGCACATTCTCAGACAACAAAACTATACGCTCCCACATTAAGCACAAGAACGAGGTAAACATTTCCAATGCAGCTGTCACATTGAAACGCAGGTGGTCAATATGTCCATTCTCACAATCACAAGATCACAAGACAAAGGAACAGAAGTAGGGCATTCGGCCCATCGAGTCTGCTCCGCCACTCTATTGTCCCGTCTAGTTCCAATTTCCGGCTTTTTTTCCTGTATCCCTTGATACCCTGACTAATCAGATACCTTTTAATCTCGTCCTTAAAAACCTTCAATGATTGGTACTCCACAGCAGTATGTGTGGAGACACAGTCCCAGACACCAGTTACCCACCCGGGGTTTTCACAGGACAGTAACAAGAGCAGAGTCAGTGTGGTTCAGGAAAGGACAATCAGATGGAAAATTGGGAAACGATGAATTAGGTGTTGGTGGTATGTATGAAAGATACTGATAAGCCCGTGGGTTCCGGGTAAGTGCTTGCGTGGACTTACAATTAGCAACAACGGCAGAAATGGGAAATACAATGGTCACTTTCAATTCGGGAAGCTGTGGCTGTGGCCTTTTGGGAAACGGTTGGATGGGTCTCGGACCCCAACTGTTCACTGTCGACATCATGATTTAGAGGTGGGACCAACTGCATTTTTCCGTGTCCACTACTGTGACAGAGCATGGTGGCAGGATCATTAGTGCGATTGGTGCAGAGAAGCTTTGTGGATGCAGACAGAAGTGCTTCAGTGAGCATGCGGCAGTTGGGCATTGCCCAAAGGCAGATAGTAAACGGCCTCCTCTTGTTCTGCACTGCTGTATGTCCTGAACTGGGAAAAGCATCACTGAGTACGGAAATTTATTTACCACCCCGTCCTGAATGCTTGTTTCTGCTTTCTGGGAATATTTATCTTGGTAATAGAATTCTCATTCTGTGGAAAAATCTCTACAATTGGTCTGAATGTTTTGCCCATCACTTCTCACAATTCCAGAGAATACAGACCCAGCTCACCGACTCTCCCCTCAAAGAACCGGCTTGTCATTTCTGGAAACAGAACAGTCAGTGCGGGGAGCATTCACTGCGCTCTCTCTGCTGCAGGGATAACTTTCCTGATGAAGTGTGACGAAAACTTGTAAATAATATTCAAGCTGAATTCTCACCAGACCCCTAAATAACACCTTCCAGTACGACATCTTTATCTCTCTTCTTGAAGGCTCTGGCATTATTGAATAAAATACTGCTTCACTTCCTGATTATTCGCTGGACCTGTAAATTAACTTTCAGAGTAGTGGGTGGCCGGATGAGCAGCAATGCACAATGCAGTTCCTTTTCATCTGATCAATGCCGACAGAGAGACGAACGTTGAATGGCTGAGGTCACCTATCCTGTAAAGCCTCTGTGCAGAAGAAGGGAATGACAAACTACCGCAAAAGAAAAAACAAATCCAGGCGAATTACGTTAATGGATAGACATTGATCGCTACGACAAGCGACGTGACACATAATAGTGACAATGATCAACACACTCAAGACACTTTTCCCGGCAGAGATTCATTTCCGGAGTTCAGTACTCTCTCTGTGTAACAGGCTACGTTCTCCTGCCGTTTTCCAGTCTACAGTAACCCTAACAATCCAAGGTCCCATTACCTATATTCACTTTTCGCAGACAGGGTTCAGAACTTACTTCACTTCTTTTCGAGTTTTCTCATTTGTATAATATATTTCATTCTTGTTTAACCCTCTCACGTGCCTCGTCACAAGCGTGGGTCGTAGGCTAACTCTGCTAGTAGCCAAATGTCTCAGTGTTTAAAAAGCGGCCTTCCATAAGTAAAACATGTCTAGGGTCGGTAGGATTTGGGTTCTTTCCATAGCCGGCCAGGAAATAACAGACAGTACACAGGTTGAAATTCGAAAGAAAATATATTTACCAATATTTCAACATTCGCAGTTAGCAGAAACACGAAACAAAAAAAAAAAAACATTGCAGGTAGACCTGCCTAAATGTGCACATAATCGTTGGAGCTCATTTCTGCTGTAGTTGGCTGTATCGCTTTACTCACGGTGCTGAATTCCAATCACAAGCTACAGTTCGTACTTTGCTCGAAGAGCGAACCCTCAAATGTACTGAATGCGTCTGTCACTGAAAAAAAATGCAGAGGCTGTTAGATCAGAAAGACTTTATCCATCACCACAAACATACGTTTTCTTGGAGACCCTCTCGGTAGAGACCGCAAACACAAAGAAACCAAGGGTTTATATTCTTGAGAATAGTAACAGTAGGTGAATCTATTCTCAAGCTACAATGATCTAATTTAGTTCATTATTTTTTGCCTGAAACTAAACTTAATAGCTAAGACACCTCGGAAAGTACAGTCACTTTTGTTGGGACAGATCAACTCACACCAAAAGCTTCTGAGATTCCAAATGCTCAACTTTTAGTTTGTGACGGTTGACACATAGACAATCAAATAATGTAAAGAGACGGATCATGTGTAGTTTAATATAATCTGTTCAGTATGTTGTCATGGTTGCTACAGACACTGTGGGCTGAAGGGACTATTCCTGCGTTTTAATTCTCTCTGTGCTGTGTAGGAGTACGGCGAATAAAGGGGAGCAATGTTTCCTTTTTGAGAGCACGTATTTCACACATGGGTAACGAACATCGACAGTGTTTGACCCAGTAAATGTTGTTACGAACCCCGTACCGGGTTAAAAAGAACCAGCAGAAATGGACACACGTGGTGTCTCAGTCTTCCGTTATAAACTCTATTTTATTAGTAACTACATGAATAAAGTAATATAAAACCAGATAAGGTAAACAGATTAGTAGAGTTTATGCTTCTTTGATATGTATATATGTGTGTGTGTGTGTGTGTGTGTGTGTGTGTGTGTGTGTGTGTGTGAATAAGGATCTCAAGCTTCCCAGCTCATGTGGTCAGGTGATACAGTCTTCAGTCTTCTTCAGTCTTACGGTGTTATGGTAAGTTGAAGTTCAGATCTGGAATTCTGGAATTCGTTTTGAGTAGAGTTGGAGAGAGAGAGAGAGAAAGAGTGTTCATTTATCTTCCAATGCCGATGACGATACCGATGGCAATCCTCCACGTCGTCCCCCTGCTCCCGAAACATACAGTCACCGACAGTGACCACAAAAAGAGGATGGCGTCTTCTGTGGTGGAGTTATCAACCCCAGACCAAGGTTAAACACACCGATAGCTCCCCACTGGTCACCCCTTTGTCCACACTGTGGGCATAAACCTCACCATTGTCGTGTGCACACAAAGCTCTCCAGTGTCCTCTTTGTCTTTGGAGTCGTGTGCCTCCGGTGATGTGTCTTGTCAGACTCCGTGTTTGTCTGATTAAAAAGTCGACTGACCTCGTATATATCTCCTCGTGCGGAACACGAGCTGTCCATTGTAGAACTCCGCCTTTCAGTTTCCAAGGCAACTCACAAACTTTCTCTCTCCCTGCTGCTGAAAGAGCACACAAGCTGTTCGCTCCCCCTCTCTCTCTCACGTCTAAAGGAAGAGTCCACTTTAGAATAATTCTTCAGATTTCGCCACAAGTTTTAGAACATCACACAAATAGACTCAAGGTGGTTAAATGAATCGGGAAAGAGGAATCTGGTTAAAGTGAAGTGGGCTCCGGTCAAAATTGGTCGATAATCAGAGCGGAGCGGCCGTTTCACTTTCACTAGATCACCTCAATCGATGGAAAAAAGTCGCAATCACACAACATGAATGGAAGAACAAGGGCGGATGGTGTTTGAATCAATATTCACTTTCCGAAGTAAGAATACCAACTCCTTATAACAACACAATGCCCATTGTTCGCACGTTCACAAATATTTCGCTAAATTAAACGCAATATGACAACACAGGAATTGCTCATACTCCTAACATAATTGATCTGTATGTAATTTAAAGATCTTTATATTTGTGTCTGTTGAAATCTGTCCCTGTGGAGTTACTAAATGGTATTAAAACCCCAGGCCTGTACGGCATCAACATTTTATTCAGCGAGATTCACTGGTAGCACAGGGAGGACAAATCACTGGACAGAAAAAATATGTGGGAAATGCGGTATCGGTACAGGGATGTGGAGAAATTATTGTACGTGTTTATTGCCTTCATTGGATTTGCTGGCGAGGGAGCTGAGCAATTCGTGTTTGGTATTTCTGGGTGTTAATCGATGTGAACCTGTTTATTACCAATTTACAATCTTCCAACGTGCTGATCATTGCACAAATATCCGCCAGTGATACTGATCACGTCAAATCATCCTTCGGGTTTTTCTTATTTAATGCCAAGAGAAAGTGAAACTCTATCTCTCCTCTAACACACGGAACTGACTCGAGCCATGTTCTCGAATGATCTCTTCCTCTGAGTGGCACCCGTACTGGGGACAGTCAGCGCACGAGAAAGGTGTGACCGGTTGGAAAGGTGTGACAATTTCTCCGTTATTGATCAGAGTGAACAGCTTGTCCTGTAATGGCATCTCGCCCAGAGTTGTCCGAATACTGGGGAGAGGCAGTCATCCGGAAAAGTGTGACTGGGAGGGATTTATTGGGACGCTGAGCAATGTAGCACCAATACTGGCGGGCAGGCAGTCCTCTGGGAAGTTGTGAATTGGACGGTATTAGTGGGACCTACTCCAGCGCTGTATTACTAGTTTGGACCGGCAGCTCTCCGGGAAGCTGTGACCTATGCTGTTTTATATTTTGCTCTTCATTATTTCTGAGTTATTCATAAGAACTTATCTATTCATAAGATGCCTTATTGGCATCTAGGTCAGAAAGCTTCAAGAGTAGGATTTCAATTGAACTTTGTCCAGATTTGTCGAAGCGTTGAATGCAGAGTTCAACCAGCGCTGGAGTCAGGAGCGTTTCTCGGGATATATGACTTGTAGGGTTTTAACGGAACTTTGTCCAGGCTATTCCCGGCGTCCTGGACAGGGTTGATTGGACAGATTTTAACGGGACCTTGTCTAAGGTTTCCCACTGATGGGGACAAGCATCTCTCCAGGAAGGTGTTACTCGGACGGTGTTAGTGTGATCATTTGCGGAGTTGTACCAGCAGTACGGTCTCGCAGCTCTCTCCTGGATGATGAGGTCGGACATCTTACATTGTACAGTTCACTGTTTCTGAGTTATTCATCACAGTGAACAAATGGCCCTTTAAAGACACCCGGTCCAGCTGGGAAACTCTACATTGGAGGGTCACAGTGGGAACCTGTCCAGGGCTGTGTAGTGTATTGGACTGGCATCTCAGTCTCTGTTTGGTTGAGACTAAACCATTTGAATCTTTCCCGCTAAATTAGCTTCTTAACGCCTGAGAACATTCTTATCAATTTTCTCTGAAATAATAAATTTCCTGATATCTCTTCTATACATTAGTGACTAGAACTGCAAACAATACTTTGATTTAAGATGCTCAATGTGGACAACTCTCTTTATAACCCTATCTAGGATATATGGAACCGAGATCATTCTGGTATGGGGTACTGGTTTCTACTGTACAAGATCGAAAGAAGCTGCAGAGAGTTGTAAGTTTAGTCGGTTCCATCGTGGGTACGAGCCTAATATGTACACAGAATATCTTCAAGGAGCGGTGTCTCAGTTAGGCAGCCTCCATGATTACGGATATCCAGCGCACAGAGCATGTCCTTTGCTCATTGTTACCATTAGGTAAGAGGTCCAGAAACCTGCAGGCACACATTCAGCGATTCAGAAACAACTTGTTCCCCGCTGCCATCCAATTCCTAAATGTACATTGAACCTATGAGCACTACCTCTATTTCTGTTTTTTTACACGATTCTTAATTTGTTCAATACGCATGTACTATAGTTCAGTTACTTCTTTATTATTATTATATATTATTTTTCTTCGTTTATATTATGCATTGCATTGAGCTGTTGCTGCTAAGTTAACACATTTCAAGACACATGCCTGAGATAATAATCCTGATTCTGTTTCTGATTCTAATTCTGATCCCCTCTGTTCACCCAGGCCCCTCCATTCCCTAACACGTACTGTGAATGTCATAGTCTGCTTACGGCGCCCAAAACGCAAAAGCTCACACTTGTCTGCAAGAAATTCCATCTGTTATTCCTCCGCCCATTATTTTCCAGCTCTTTCTCTCGCGTTCTGAATCGATGTGGCATTAGGAAATGCAATTTGCCACTGAAATCTTTTATTCTGCTCTTTGACTGTTCATCGGAAGTCGGGAAAACTTAGCAAGTGTGCATACATGTATATGATTGTGTAGTCCACGTGTTATTCTGTTGAGAAAATAAAATTACTTGTTGGTAAATACAGACTTTCTCTGTGCCTAATTGGTCATTATTACAAAGGTAGATCCCTACAAGAGAATTGAGGCCGCTGGGTGAGCTGGTGTTTCATTCTCCGTTTTGTCAGCAGGAGACTCGAGCTGGACGACGTGAGTGAGAAGCAGGGAGATCTGGTGATGGGTAGTTTGCTGGCACAGGGGAATTCGACAATGCGGGAGGACTTTCAACGTTTTGTTACGTGGCGATTCATCCAGAAGCATCTGCTGGGGAAACAGCCACACGACCGGGAAAATGCTGCAGGCACCTGCAGTGAAGGCGGCGAAGCTCTTTTATAATAACCAAAGGGGAATTGTCAGACAGGGAACTTAAACAGCGACTGAAACCTGTAGCAGTGACCTGCCTCTTTGAAGATTTAAAAGTATATTGGCAAAAACAAATATCAAGCGAGAAAGTTTACAACAAAGCCCTATAAGGGCGATAAAAACTAATGCTGAGCGAGATAGTTTACTAGAGGAAATGCTGTTAAATCCGCAGGAGGTAGAACGGGATAGATTAGTTAGAAACCCCAAAGGGAAACGTTGCTGCTTTACAGTGACAGAAAGATATGGATTTGGTCCATATCTGTGAGAAACTTGTAATAGACAGATGAGTGAGCGGGAAGAGGATTCCAATATAGCTACGAGGAAGGAGCCGAGACTTTAAAAAAAAACAGCTATAAATGCGATGCAGAAATCAGTTTCCGCAAAGACTAGTAAGAATAATGATCAAACAATGTACTTGAAACAGACAGAGAAGCTGCAGCACCAACTTGCTGCACAGAGACGCTTTTGCTTTTGGATCTGAAACAGGGAAGGAAGAGGAATTATTTGGCTTGATTAGCAGATATAGTGATAAGGGCCGACTTACATTCAAAAAGTCCCTAATCGGCACGATTGTCTCCCGTTGTTATTAATTGAGAGGGAGATGCCGGGGCATGAAATAAGCGACTGAATATAACACACTCCAACCACGAGGTACAGCAGCTGAAGTTTATTGTTACGGATATCGGGACATAAATGCCCTAGGGCCATCCTAGCCAACTGTTCCAAGCAATTAGTTACAAGAAAGAAATGCATGGACGAGACGTTACCGAACAAGGAAAACTGATTATAATGGGCTTGTGTCCGACCATCTACTCTGCTTTGCAAGAAACACAGCGACAGTCTGGGGTAGATGTGAGTAATTAAAGAAAGCCGGACTGACGATTATGGGTAACAACTGCGGGAACCCAATAGACGTACCACAGAATTGTTACGAGAGGAAAGGAAGACACCCCGGTGTTTTTGCGTCCCGTCTGCAGATGGTGATCCAAGAGGTATGTGAATCAAAATTAGATCGCAAACATTTGAAGCCAGCTATATCGCCGTCATTTAAGAAGAATAGTGTGTAAAAAATGAAAATGTTAATCCCAGTGACCCGCCACATACTGACGAATGGGTGCTTAGAAAGCTGACAAGAGTATGGGAGAAGGAATTGTGGAACTAGTTTTAACTTTAGGAATACTCCATGGTACATCGTGTGGCGAAACTCTATTCAGTACAGAATCCCCCGAGGCAGATCATGGAAATTAAATGCAAGCGAAACTCAGAAAATGGAGTTAGAGAAATATTAGAATATCTTAGAATTATCCTTAATGTGGGATTTCTTCCTTAAATTTCTTAAATATTGCTTACTTATCAATGATGAATAACTTCCAACATTTAATTGTCTTTAAAGGCTGAGACACATATTCTGCAATATTATTTGATTGTCACTGACTATTTAAGCAACAACTTAACTCTTGGGAACAGGAGATTTTCTGGAAGGGTTTAAGGTGTAAATGCTTTGGATGTTTTAAATGTGTTAAATGTGGACACGTGTGGGTTCACTTGGGAAAGTGTGTTTCCGTGAAAGATTGCAAAGGCTGTTTTAAGAGCTTACATATCACGGCCCAGCACATTACTTTTCCTTGGAAAATGTGTAATACTTTTTCAAGTTGACAATTAAGGGCTTGTTCTGAGTTTTACAATTACTTTCGGAAGACTTTCAAGGAAGAAGAGCTGCAAGCATGGATTTTGTGTTTGTTTTCCATGGGATTGAGTTTAAGAGAATGCATGTTCCACATTGCCTATGTGTAGCCTAGGTTAAGATGGCAATTTCTGCATCTCTGTTGATGATACGTTATGCCCACGTTTCAAAGGGAAATGAGCATTTAAGGAAATTCCTTAGTGGTCGGCAATGAAATCTGGAATTTGAATTTAACACTTTGCGAAGATTTGGAAAATTTGGTGAACAATCCTGAAAACCGTTTTACTGACAAAACAGCTGTATTTAAAAAAAGGAAAAGTTTCTAACGTCTATTGCTTTATTGATTTTGAGTTTGAGATTCTCTGAAAATAAAAAAATAAATTTGAAGCAAACCGAGGTTTTTTATGTGAAGTGCCAATGAATGTTCAGTTTAGTATAGGACTGCGTTTCAGAACCTATCGACCTGCTGTTAGATGTTCTAATTAACGGCCCCTCATCAGTACAGATGTGTGAGAGGCGAATTGGTCGCACTATATAGGTAGACAATGCAGGTGGCCAGGAGTGGTAATGTATAGCTTTAACGAAGAAGCAGAATAACGATACAGAATTTAACAGGATATGGAAAGAAAGCAGCCTTCCCACATATCAGCGGAGCGGCCTTTATAAGCTGCAGATAGATTATTTTTTACGTTTCCCATCGATCCTAAGAAGGTACAAATATATCCGTATTATGGTTGATACTTTCACCTAGTGTGTGGAAGCTTTCGTGGCTAAGCTAAACATTGACCAAGCCACTGCAAAAACCTTATTGGGAAGGGTTTTTACTCTTTAGGGATTACCTAGGAGTAAATGTTCAAAAAACATCTTTAACAGCCAAGATAATACAAGATATTCCGGCCCTTTTTGGGTTCAAGCAGAGTTCCCTAGAACCTATAGACCACAGTCAGGTGAAATTGTGGAAAGAGATGAACCGAACGTTAAAACAAATGATGGTTGAAATAGTGCAAGAAAATGGAACAAGAGGGCAGATAAATTTGCCTCATGTACTGATGATAATAAGGAATTCAGTGGCATAAGAGGTCACGCCGGTTATAAACTTATGATGGGACATGAGAGTCTTAAATGAGTTGTTAGGTTTAGATATGTCAGAAACCGAAATCGATCGATCGATCGGACTGTATCAGAGAAGTGGGTACAACAATCGGTAGAGGCAGTGACATTTGCAAACTGTATGGCAGCCCATCAACTAGGAAAGAGCAGGAAACAGAGGAAATCTTGCATGATGGTACCTATCTCGGATAATTCAGAGTCGATGTGCATCGTAAATCTGAATGGAAAGACTGATGATTCGAACATCTTTCCAAGACGATTGTGACAGATTAGATCAAGGAGGATGTATGTCGTTCTCTCATTCTGAGTGACAGGTGAGTTTGGTGAAGAAATTAGAGGAAATCAAAACATGGAAGATCAATCCTGAAATGAAAATGGGAGGGGGAAAACTGATGGATGACTTGAGTCCAAAGACAATTAAGATTCTAGATTGGATTGGCAAGAAAAGGTAGAGACAAGATGGTTTCGTATCGAATCTTGAAACTGCAATTAAAATGATAAATTGCATGTAACGACCTGGGGAATATTTCCCTGCTAATGTCGTTGTTTCTCTGTCGGAGACTCCGCTATTCATTGGATGAATAACCACCCCTGAAGGGGAAGAGAAGTATGGGACCTAGGCGGAGCAGACCTCTCAGTTTTTAGATGAGTGGCAGTGCTCTGATGGCGTAAAGCGACAGAGTTTGATCGAGAGTTTGAGTGCACGGTTTGGTGAAGTGAGAACTGTCAGGTCCCGGTATCCCCTAGCAACCACGACCGATTACACGAAAACACTGGAAAATTCCTTTGTCACGACAAGAATCCCAATGGAGCTCATGACGGTGATTCAAAACATGCGTCAGAGAAGGGGGAGTTGGAATTTCCTGCTGGAGTACTTGGGAGGTCCGAACTGTAGGAGCCGTCGGTAGTGTTTGTCAGAGATACTACGAAGAGCGATTACGCTTTCAAGCGGAGGATGTTCCTGGCGAATCTGTTTCAGGTGAGTGCAATGTCTAGTGTCCCTGTGAGACAGTCCAGGGTGAAACAATAGGAAAAGTGGGAACGTTGGCCGCTGAGCCTTTCAGCTTCAAGAACTCTCGTCTTCCTGCGGATTAGAAGAAGAGGTTGGAAGTGAAGACGTTGAAGCTGGAAGTTTATTTTTCCAATGACGAATTTAATGTGGGTTGTTTCAAGAGCGCTCGTCACAGTATTCGGCAGACTGAGGACACCCCATTCAGAGAGAGGTCGAGCAGACTGGCCGCTGCAGAGGTGGAAATCCTTCGGTAGCACTTGTGTAAGTTGAAGGAAGCTGGCATCATCACCGAGTCCCGAAGCCCCTGTGCGTGTCTGATAGTGGTGGCCAGCAAGAAGAATGGGAAGGTACGGATGCACGTGGACTACAGGACTCTGAGCAGAATATCGAAGATGCACTGCCCTGTCTGCGTCACACGAAGTGTTTCAGTGAGGTAAACATGAGCAGTGGATATTACAAGATCGTCAAGAGTGAGGAAGACAGAGTGAAGACAGCATGTATATTTCCCCTGGATTCTTCCCGTTTGAAAGCATGGCCCAGGACGTATCGAGAGCCCCTGCAAACTTACAGCGAGTCATGGAAAAGACCGTGGGGTATATGAACGTGCTTGAATTGTTGTTTCTGGTTTACTCCATAATGATTGGGTAGAGTTTAGAAGAACAAGAAGCGAAGATCCTGAAGTTGCTGGGCTGCCTGAAAACTGTAGGGTTAAAACTCTCCTTGCACAAGTGCGAGTTCTGCAAGATGTCTGATAGCTATGTTGGATATACAGTCTCAATATGGAGCAGCTACAGTTCCGGATAAGAAAGAGGCGTTGACCATCTGGCCAATACCCTAGACGGTGAGCCCACGGCGCTCATTCCTCAGATTCTGTGTTTACCATTTGAGTTTTGTGAGGGGCTACGCGTATGTGAGTTACCCGCCGAACTAGCTTCTCTGTGGTTAACTTCTCCTTAGGGAAGAAAGGGATGAGAGAAATTGAGAGGAGGGTTGAGAGCGCCTTAGACCGTCGGAGCCCTTTCGACCGTGGTAGTATGCGAAATATCAAAATCCTTTCAGTCTCTAAAGTAGATGCTCAGCAGGCCCGGTGCCGAATTGCTATCCCTGCTTCCTGTATTGCTGCTGCCTATGGATGCCAGCCGAGAAGGTTTATGAGACGTCCTGTATCAGGGTCAAGACACCGGGTTTACCCGTTGCTGTTGTCGTTCTCCGAGAAAATAAAAACAAATATCCCGCGAACAGATATAGTTTTCTGGGGTTGAAATGAGCTGTAGTGGGTAGGATGAGTGGCTACCTCCATAGTCCCAAGGTTGACGTGAGGACGGATAACAATACCCAAAATTATATCCTGATCACGGCAAAATTGGCTGCCTCAGGGCATCGGTGATTGGCGGCGTTGTCATCCTGTGATTTCAGACTGTATTACCGGCATGGAAGCAGAAACAATAATACGCATGTTTTGTCCCGACGAGCGCTTGAGGGGCTGGACAGGGACGAAGAGTGCATGGGGGTGAATGCCATGTGTCGGTTTGCCCGCAGGGTGAAGATAGAAGGAAAGTGGGGGCAGGATCCAACAGTAGATCAATTTGGAGCTTCTTATGACGTCATTCTACAAGTATATCCTAACCTGACCATTCCGCAGACAAATCAATTGCCGGAATTTAGTTCCGGTGAAATGGCAGCTGCACAACGAGATGACTGGGCTTCAGTAACATTTAGTTAGCGGGGAGAATATAGACATGGCGCAGATCGAGAAATAGAAACCCGCCGCGGTGCCCCTATTATTAGCAATATGGCCGCGATTGGAGTTGCGGAAATCAGATCACGTCACTTCCGGACCGACCTCGGCGTTCCCAGCTGTTTCTCGGAGTATTCGGACTATTTTATCGGAGTCACTTTTAAAGTTCAAAGGTTCACTTAACGTCAGAGAAATGTATGCAATATACATCCTGAAATGTTTTTCTTTCTTAACAACCATGGACGAAAACAGAGAAGTGCCCCAAAGAATGAACGACATTAAATGCGAGAACCCCAAAGGCTCCTGCAGCTCCTACCCCAACCACCTGTTACTGGCTGCAAGCAGCAGACTTTCCTCCCCCACCAGCTAAAAAAATCTGCGCCACCCACCGAGCACTCAAGCGACAGCAAGGCAACAGAAAACATAAGGACTTGTAGTACTCCAAAGACTACGTAGTGCACCCGGCATTCGACAATCCACAGGCTCTCCCTCTCCCAAATATGAGGCAAAGAGGAGCCTCCGTTTCAAAAAGAGAGGGTAGACTTAACAAACAATTTACTGGCTTACGATTTTTAAAGGCTGTTGCGTCACTTTTTTCCGAGAATAAAGATCTCGGAGCTCTGTCACACAGCCGAAGAACATCCGACTTCCCCGAGGACACACGGAGCTCCTGCCCTGACACGGATCATCATTCCACCCGTCTCCAGAGCCCCGAGATCCCAATCCTCCAAAGACGGGAGGACCTCTTAGGGCGAGCCTTTGGCGTACCAAACAACCGCCCGTGGTGAAATCAGAGAGCTGGTCCATTCCCGCAAATAACTGTAGTCAGTGTCTAACCCCAAGCCCGGGACTTCAAAAGGATCATCCCGCAGGAAACAAAGTAATAAAGGGAGTTTCACGTTCCATCGCAATAATACACTAATACGGTCGATATTTATGGGACCAGCTTTTACTGAGTTCCCACAGATTACTCTTTTGATTGCAGACACGACATGAGTTCGGTAGGAGGCAAAGGAGATAATCCATCAATGGACTAAGTGCGCTAAAATTATGAATTTAAATTAATTATTAATAAAGCAAATATCAAGAACATGAGTTCTGGATTCCTCTCATGTGATCTCATTGTGGGGGTTAATGATATTATCGCCTCTACTGGAGGATCTTGATCATTTACGAGTAGAAGTATTGCGGAACCTGGTGCTATAGGATTTGAAGGTCCTGTCGCTCCTTCTTGAGAGCAACATCGAGAAGTGAGCATCACCGGGTTGATGGGCGCCCTTGATGCTGAACGCCGCTTTCCTGGCAGTTCGCTCCTTGCAGATGTTCCCAGTGGTGGGGCGGATGTACATCTGATGGACTGGCTGCAACCCCACATTTTCATTGTTTATTCTGTTCAGGGAACTCAGTGTTTCCATAACAGACAATGATGCAACCAGTCAGGGTACTCACCAATATGCTTCTCTGGAAGTTTCCCTAGTTTTCAGATGACGCGCTAAATCTGCACAAACTGACATATCTCTAAGACTCTAAGACTTCTAGACTTAATATCTCTAAGACTTTCCAGAATATGGCGGAAAAATCTCCTCTGAGCCTCTACGTTAAGGATCTCAGTTAGAATGAGGGTATTATAGTTCCAGATGAAAATATACTCCAACATCAGGCCTTTTTGACAGAAGCGGGAAGCAATGGTAACAAATTCACCACAAGCTTGAATTTATTAGTGGTGTTTCTAAGGTGTTTACAATGTTGTATAGTATATGCATGAAATGCTTTGGGATTCCCGATAATACTCTGCACTCTAGTCATTTCCTCGTCACTATTCACTCTCCCAATTCACGATATGACTTGCTTGTTGATTCCTTATGTTCCTCGAAGACCCAGTACAATTTCAGCATCCCAAACTTTACATTGCCTTCTCATATTACTTGTATTCTGAATATCCCCCTCCTGTCCGTCCCTCTTCTCTCTCTCTCTCTCTCCCTCTCTCTCTCTCTCTCTCTCTCTCTCTCTCTCTCTCTCTCTCTCTCTCTCTCTCTCTCTCTCTCTCTCACACACACACACACACTCACACACACACACACGTGCACACACACACACACACACACACACACACACTCACACACACACACACACACACACACACACTAGTAAAGAGCCATGGAGATTTTCTTTTCCTCTGCGTCCTGAGAATCTGTTTATTAATTCTGGAACTATGACACATCGTAACACAGTCCTTATTCAGGGAAATCCGGCATTATTTCCACCAAGTGACTCACTGCTGACGTAATGCTAAACAACGTTGCTATATTTCTCAGCAAAAGTGCCCGACATTTACATCAGAGCCAGTGGTGTTGAATTAAAGTGTTTGTTCAGGTAATTGTAACTAATGAAGTTAGTCAGGAGGTATAACCGTATCTCTGGAGTATAAATCAAGGATATTCTGAGTGCAGCAGCTCAGAGCTTCCTGCGGGTGCTGTGAATTCACGAGCAACAAAAGCGCGGCTCTCACTGAAATGGCGTATCCTGTCATCTTGCGGATAGGGGAAGTTTACTATCCTTTTATTTCAGCCTTTGGAATTCCCGGTAAGCCGCCGTATCAGCTGCTGTTGGTGGGAACAGAAGTTGAATTCCAATGTTGTAACAGTTTCTGTCTCCGGATTCCACTGCCCTTCCCGCAGTCTTCCTGTCTTCTGCATTTCCATAGGAATATGGATTTTGGGAATCTAGATCTATAAACAAACCGATGTTGGAATTCAGCGATTCCGCCATCATCTATGGAATTCACCGGTCGGGTTGGGATCTCTCTGCCGCTTCTGTTCAATAGTGTTACTGTCCGGGTTTCTATGTTTTTGGTCCAGTAGCGGCTGCAACAAAATTGCAAATATTGTGGAGGCTGTGCCGATTGATTGTCTGCATTTGTAGGTGAACGGAAGTGTGAGCTATAATAATCAAGTCATCGACTGGTCGTAGCAATTTAGCAAACGCGAACAATTGCATGTTGTAGCTTGAAACGTGAGTTCTTTAAATGTGCGCGCTGTGACTGAATGTGAAGTAGGTGATGGACAACACAATGAAGTCCTTGCAGACCAAATTAACCCTACAGACTTGTCACTTCATTGCTATTAATTCTGTGAAATGTTTTCTATTACATCAACGTCTGACACCGTTACAGATATCTGAATGTAAGACAGCGTTTGTCACTTGACGATGAATTTCTCTCCCGTGTTCCCTGAACTATTTTCAATGAGAAGTTTCATATCTGTCTCTCAGCTTCTTTTCAGATTTCCTGTCAATATGGTCTCAGCCATAGATTTGTTGTAATGTTAGGGAGGTGGCAGATGCTAGATAGGAAATACCGAGAAAGCTGGAAGCACCGAGGCCCAGTCCGCTTGAACAGAAAGGGAAACCTTAACCGAGGTTTCAGCGGCCTCTGAGAACATTTATGAGAAGAGCCACGTTAAGCGGTTTACCACATATTCCATTTTGCCTAGATGAGTGTTTCCAGCATTTCCAGATGTTTATTCCGTCCTTCGGCTGTCCTGTCGCTGGCAGCGAGTGCCATGGAAGTTGATGATTGTCTAATGGAAGAATCCGGCAATGAGAATCCGAATTTATCCTTTTGTGTTTATGAGGCAAGCAGAAATTACTCCATCCAGTATGGACTCTGAGTAGGTAATTGTCCAGTTTCAGCTTTCCGCTGCCACTTCACATTTCGGTCATCAGTAAGGAATCCGTACACAGATCACATTGATTTTACTGTATAAAGTCCTTCTTTATTCCTCCAGCTCTGCGTCCTCTTTAGACCGTTCCATCATTAAACACAACAAAGAAATGGAAATATTACGTGCTTTCCCCGGCCCCACCCCCACACTGCTGCATTGGCTTCTGCTCAGTTTTTTTTTTAAACTTCCTGTTCTCTGCTTTTCTTCCAGCGAACCTGCTGGCAATTGTGATCCTGTCCCGGGGAAATTGCGGTCTGTCCAAATGTGTCACTCGCTACTTGGTGGGAATGGCCGCGGCCGATCTCCTGGTTGTCATCTCCTATCCGCTGCTCATTTGGACCGCTTGGATTTATTTTCGCCAATCTTTCCTGTTCATCACTCCTGTGTGCCGACTCGGTGCATGGTTAATTTTTTCGAGCACTGCGACTTCAGTCTGGCTGACTGTCGCTTTCACCGTCGATCGATGTGTTCCTATTTGCTGTGAGAAGCTGAAAACAAAATATTGCACCGAGAGAACGGCGGCTGTGGTTATCGGGACAGTGAGTTTGCTGGCGTGTTTGGAGAGTGTCCCCTGGGGCTTTGTGTACAGACCTCTGGTAATAATTGACGGTGTTCCGTGGTATTGTGTTTATACATCGAGCTACAAAAGGTCTCCCTCCTGGGCGGCATTTGCAATGATTCATCGTATTCTAACCCCTTGTGTTCCCTTCTTTCTAATTTTGCTGTTCAATATTCGGACTGTCAGGCGGATTCTAGCGGCCAGTCGAGCCCGCAGGGGCCTCCGGGGACAAAAGAGTGGAGAGAATGACAAGGACCGGGAGATGGAGAACCGACACAAATCCATCGTTTTGCTCTTCAGCATAACCAGTAGTTTCATATTGTTGTGGGTAACACGGCTGGTATTTTACGTCTATCAACGGGTTTCAATGACGTTTGTTTATTATTCTGTCACCGATCCCCGTTATATCACAGAAGAGATTTCGGGAATGCTGCAGATTCTTAGCTCCTGCACCAACACTTTTATTTACGCCCTGACTCAGAGCAAGTTCCGAGAGGAACTCAGGAATATTCTGAAATACCCATTGAATCCGATTATGAAACTCATTTAGAAATAAATGTTGTGCAGTATTACAATCCTGCTGCCTTTATTTTCTTATTCTGTAAACCCACTTGTGGGTAATTTAAAGCAATGTTATGTACTGAGTTATAAAACTAAAACAGGAGAAAGTCTGCAGCTGCTAGAAACAGAAAACAACACACAGAATCAGAGTTTACCCTTTACTATAGTTGGTCTCTGGTCTGCTGCGTTCTTTTAACAAACAAGCTGGAAAGAAGGGGTTCATGCCTGGTGCCAGAATTGCCGTACGAGGTGCAAAATGAATAATTTGCACTCACTGAAGTTCATTAAGGGAGAGGACAGGGAGGAAAGCGAGGGGAAGAATCCTGTATTCTCAGCGGGTTGATAGTAAGGGGAATGTTGTGTGGGCTCCAAGAGCGTCAAGGTGGTAAATTATTGTCAAGTGCCAGTGCCGGGAGCAGTGAGGGGATTAGGAAATCAGTGTAGGATTCCCCTCTGGCTATTCCCCTTAGTATACCTCTTTGGATTCTGCTGGGATCATCATGCATATTGGTATGAATGACATATGCATGGAAAGGGGAAGAGGTCCTGTGCAGTGCGTATATTGAGTTAGGACAAAGGCTGAAGAGAAGGACATCCAGTGGTAATCTCTGGATTACTCCCTGTGCCACGGGCTGGCGCAGGTAGGAATGGGGTGACCTCATGGATGAATGAGTGGCCTTGAATGGTGCAAAGTTGTGGGGTTTTCAAACACTTGGATCATTGGAACCTTTTCTGGGGAAGGGAATACTGGAACAAGAATGAGGAGTTCACTCCGTCTGTCCCTCATGCTAAGATTTTCCCTCAGAAACCCCTCTAGCTCAAGACCTCCCTCAACTTCAGACCACCCTTCGACATGAAGAGCTTCTTCAATTACCATGTCCACTTAAAATCCCTGAATTAGAACCTCATCCTCAAACCCTCACTCGGCCCATGTCCATCACTGCATCACCAGAGCTCCAACATCCCAGAAGATGAACTTGCAGTAGGTGTGGAGGCCAAGGAGAGCATGAGGGGAGTGAGAATTGGCCACAATGAAAATCCAGTTGTCACTGCAAATTCTCAGCTCCCAGAGGAGTTGATGAGGTCCCTCCCTCAGTCTATCACATTTTTAATTTGTTTTATTGAAGAAATGTCGCAATATCCGAATACGTAATACATTACATTGTCCTCCATTTTGCCTTTATATTTTACCCCTAAGCAAAACTCCCCTCTCCAGCCCTCCCCGAACGTACCATGGCATCACAATACAAGTACTGTGCGGACATTTCACAGCCATATCTCCAAATTACTTCAAGACCAAGGCCCACACCCATCCACAACACATCAGATGATCCAGAATACCCTCTTAAGCAATTCCCTCACCTCAGAACCTCCCTCCATTTTCAGGCTGGTCAGTTTAGCTGACCAATGGTTAACAGCCTCTTTCTCCCTCCATTCATCACTCCTCACTGTCCCTCTCTCCTTTCGCTTCAACTACCAGTTCATCCCTCCTTCCTTCCTTCTCAAGTTCCTCCTGAGTCTCTCTCCCCACACAGTCTCACCCTCCACCCCCCCGAAACCCTCATTAAACATCGGATGCCCGCTCACCTCAGACTCCGTCCCCTCGAGACCCTCACTCAAATCCGGAGGCTACCTCACGTCAGACATTCTCCGTTCCCCAAGACCCTGACTAAACTCTGGACGCTCTCTCACTTCAGAAGCTCCTCGGACACGGTCAAACTGAGAAGAGCGGAGCGGATTCGTGCAACCAACAGGAGTTCTCTGAGCAAGGGTGGAGAGAGATTAGAGTTCGCGCTATGGAAGATGCCCCTGGCCAATAGTGGAGAGAGATTGGAGCTCGCGCCTTGGGTGGGGCCAGGCCAGTCCTGGAGAGTGTTTGGAGCTCTCGCATTCGGCGGGATTCCCTAACCTAACTCATTGTAGAGGTCAGCGCGATGATCGCGCGATGGGCGGGGCCCCCTGATCAACGATGGAAAGTTCTCGGAGCACACCACAGGGGAGAGGTTACTAGATATTAGGGACGCCTGCCCCCGTGTCTCTCCGTCCCTCTGTGATGGGTGGGTGTTCGGATCTTCCCTCTCTCTGCTTGGTTTCACGTCAGTGAGAGTAAAGTTCCCTATGATCATACTCCCGCAATCAAACAGTGAAGCTCCCTTTCCCAGGGGTTCCCAGTTTTATTATTATTTTTCTTTACCCTGAACCTCTCCCAGAAATTGAGGGGTCCCTGGACCGAGGTTGGTATCTTTTGCTTCTACACGGTCCCATCAAACACGCGCGCAATCAGACACACGGTGTCTGCAATGTCCAATCGCACTCTTCTAGGAGCTATTCAAGCTCCTTACACAATATTCCATCACACATTCCTGGATCAGACACAGTGAAGCTGTTTTTACAGGTCCAAACACACAATATCGATGTCAGACATAGTGAAGCTGCCTCTGCACGACACCATCACATACTTCCACAATTAGATATATAGTGAGGCTCCCTCCATACTATCCGGTCTGACATTCCCGAGATCAGACAGAGTAAAGCTCCCTTTACATTGTCCCATCACATACTCCTGGGGTTCGGCCCCATCAACCCCTTGTCAATCATCTCGCTGAGGTCACTAGGGTGAGGGTTTCAATGTTCAGACACCTCCCCATGACTTGATTGTGCATTAGAGGTCAGTGGATGTGATGAGAGGCTACGTGTCATAGGACAAAGATTTAGAATGACAGCTACAGGTCGTGACAGTTAGAGTGACGGGTCGAGGGACACTTGGGTGAGGGTTAATCATGGGAGCTATCGGTCAGGTTTAGAGAATCAAATTGTCACTGTAACAATGTTCAGGGGCACCACAGAGGTCCACAGGTGCTCCTGCTGACATCATCACGAAAGTGTTTGACATCACCAACTTGACCCCTGACCTGTGGTGAATGAGGGTTGTCACCAGGTGGGAAATGCCATTCCGGAAACACTCGGAGGATGGCTGGAGAGAAGGGGGTGGGGCACATTGCATGATTGAGGGACACGGATGTCGGTACAACAGGGAGCTGGAACTCGAATGGATATTTGGGACGGAATGTGGCCGCTGGGAGTGGGGATGTTCATTGGCAATGAGTGGACTAACACAGTGAATGAGGCAGACATCTGGCCATGGAAAACTGTCCGTATGAATGGGAAATTGCCTTTGGACTGCCAAGAGGCCTTAGTGAATGGGCCTGGGAAATCGGGAAGGGGATCAGAGGACATTGGGAAGGGCTGGGAATGGAGAGATAAAGGATTGGGCCGGTTAACACCGGGAATGGAAGTGGACATCAGGAATGGGCTGTTCAGAGTTCGTCAGAAAAGGGAAAAATCTATCGGGAATGAAGCAGAGGCCAATAGAATTGATAGGGGGATAATGGGAATGTTGTAGAGGTAATTGAATATATGGCAGAATCTACGGAGGATGGAACAACCCAACCAATTCTAATCCCACTGACCAAATACCATTCACCCTCCCCAGATGCTGACCATCCGAAAAGTATTAGGTCACCATCCTCCTCTCGGGCTCCAGTTGTTGCCTGAACACGATGCTCTACGACTGCAGTGCACCGAGTCTTTCAGCTCATCTCAATGGGTCTAAACCTTACCCACCCAACCCTTAATGAATTCCATCAGTTCCCATCCAATCCCATTGGATTCCCACCCTTTCTATTACATCCCATCAGAATCAGAATCAGATTTAATATCATCAGCATATGTTATAAACTGTGCTAACTTTGCAACAGCATGATAAATATAGGAAAAATTAATTACAGTAAGTATATACAGTTTATGTATATTAAATGGTTAAATTAAATAAGTCGTGAAAAGTAATAAAAAGCTGGTGAGGTAGCGTTCATGGGGTTAATGTCAATTTAGAAATTGGAAAAAGAGGTAGAAGCTTCTGTACCCTTTCTCTGACGACTAATGAGAAGAGGGCATGAACTCGGTGATGGGGGGTTCCTAATAATGGAGGCCACCTTCCAGAGGCACCGCTCCTTGAAGATATCCTGGAGACAGGACAGCCTAGTATCAAAGAAGGAGCTGACTAATTTTACAACCTCCTGTCGTTACTATCGATGCTCTGTAGTAGAAACCACCCCGCTACGCCCGTCACATAACAGACCTCTCCAGGGTATGTCTGAGGCTAATCACATAACAACTCCTAATGTGGAATGCAACTGTCTTGCCTTTGGTAGATCTTCAGAGTTCTTGACCGTCAGGAAATAGAAATCTCTCTCTCTCTCTCTCTCTCTCTCTCTCTCTCTCTCTCTCTCTCTCTCTCTCTCTCTCTCTCTCTCTCTCTCTCTCTCTCTCTCTCTCTCTCTCTCTCTCTCTCTCTCTCTCTCTCTCTCTCTCTCTCTCTCTCTCTCTCTCTCTCTCTCTCTCTCTCTCTCTCTCTCTCTCACTCTTCCTCGGTTATACAAAGCCATTGCGCACCACGACATCAGCCAGCTCACCCTGCCTACGCTTCCTCCGAGTCAGGCTGAGCTCTGACACAGTGAGTCATCCTGCCGTCTCACTCGTGTCCAAAGATACAGAGATGTGTGATAAAGAGTGTCTTATCATTACTGCTCATTGAGAACACAGAACATTGCCCCCGCCCCCTCGGCTCACCATTTCTGTGATGAACACAAAGCAAAATAAAACGAATTTTCTTCTGCTTGTTTGTACAATATGTCCATCCCTTCCCTATGAATTCATGTGCTTATCTGAAGGCTTTGAAATTGCACGATAAATGCTTCGACTACTTCCCAAGGAAGCGCGTTTCAGGCCCATATCTCTATCAAAGTAATATTCATGCAGTGCTCCAGTGTTCGCTCATTGAAAGAATAAGCTGGAGTGGAATAACTACAGTCATCCCAGTTGGAATTATGCCATATCTATTGTGACTGTATATTTTTCTATAATAATATGTGCTATGTCTTTCTTGTAGACCGCTGTGCGCCTTGACCCCAGAGGAACGCTGTTTGACGATATTCATGTATGATTGAATGATAATGAAACTTGATCTTGAACTTCTGCATCCTATCAATCCTGTTGTAACCTATGATCATCTTCCACACAATGTACACAACTCCACCAACCACCAGATTATCTGTAAACTTACTAACCCTACCCTTCCTCTTCCTTATCCAAACCATTTAGAAAGTCCCAAAAACGGGCTGCCCAGAACAGATCTCTGCACATCGTCATTGGTTACCAAACTCCATGGAGAAAATTCTCTGCACAACTAACCTCTGCCTTCTATGGATTCACTAATTCTGCATCTACCAGCCGAATTTCCTAGGATACCATGTCTTCTGATTTTCTGGAGGACCGTCTTATGGTGAATCTTAATAACTGCCTTAGTCCATTTCTGCCATTTTAACTTTTCCACTTTTATCAATATGCTTTGTCACATTCTCAAAGTGGCTCGGGAGATTTGAAGTAACCCCTCACAAAGCCATACTGATTATTCCTAATCAGGTTATACTTCTCTAAATTCTCGTAAATCCAGTCTCCGATCTTTCCCAATAGTTTGCCCACGACTGGAGTAAGACTCATTGGACTATAATGTTCATGGTTATACTGACTCAGTTTCCTGAACAATGGAATAATTTTCCTAACCTCCAGTCCTCCGACACTGCTTCAGTCACCAACAACATTCCCTCTATTTTATTTCAAACACCTGGACGGACGAATCACGACTCTGAACAAGACATTTTTACACTGACTGAAAACTGCGCGCCACTCTTCGCCCTTTTTGATAAAATGTACACTATGAATCTTTGAAATCAGAAATGTAAAAGCACATGTATTTGATTTTATTTATTAATTGAAGAGTCCAATGTAATACAATAGAACAATGAAAATCTTTTGCGTTGCGTAAACCATTACTCGCCTTTATTACAAGTCAATTGTCTATAAACATTGTCCAGATTAATTTCTTATCCATCTGAAAGGAGCATCGTAATCCTCATAAAATCATCCGCATTTTCCACGTCTGGATTTACATGTGATTGAATTCATAACGGACACACAAGAAGCTTGAAATGTTACAAAGACGTCAGTTGTCAGTTCTTCCTTTCTTTCATTTTTAAGCATGTAATTCAACATTTCAGTAAACATTGTAATTGAACTAGTTTTAGCTTTCTCTGAAATGGCAAAGTTGAAGTCACAGTATTGCTGCGATATTTCTGAGGCAGCACTTTTGTTGTATTTTATAATAGTAAATGATATTTTGTTTTTGTCAGTCTTACAGCATTCTCTTACTTAAATTCAAAATTGTTTGCAACAGGGTCAAAAGCTTGACAGTTTCCTAACATCCTCGGGGAATCTATTATGCAAGTTATTATACACACGTTGAATAAATTGAATAACAGGTGCTGTAATCACATCAGAAGTTCTAGACACAAGCAGATCTTTCAATTTGCCAGTCCAATATACGCTATCTCCGGCAGACTATGAGAGTAACGTTTTATTTTGTTTGTGTTTTTTTTTTGCTTTTAGAGGAAATGATCAAAAGAGTGACGGATCTGTAAGGAGATTACAGATGGATCGATCAAACCATAATTTTTCTATTTGAGCACTGGATCAAAACATATAACATTGTATAAAAGAAAATTCCAGCTGCGCGACAACAAAGGCTATGTGCATGTGGGCATTTCAATTACTGCACAGCCGTGCATCCACGCAGTTTAGAGAGAATAGTAGAGGCCAGTGATAACTCAAAAAATCTTCTCTGTTAATCTCGACATGTTCGAATTTATTGGCCTGCTTAACTCTGTCCTCAGAAATAACAAGATCCCTATCACTCAGTGATTTCCAACTTTTTTATGGCATGGATCCCGACCATTAACCGACACCAACTCCAGAGACACGTTTTCTTTTCCATCTCTGATCGGTCCAACCCTCATTCTAGTCATCCTGTTATTCTTTACGTAAATCTGGAATGCATCGGGGCTTTCCTTAAACTGACTCGCCAAGGGCCAGTGAAGCCCATTAATGTACACTCCTAATTCCATTCATCACTTCTTTCCTGGCTGTCTTGTAATTCTCTACTGCCCTGTCTGATCCTTGCTTCCTAGACCTTAAATCAGCTTCGTTCATTCTCTTGTCTAGATGTTCCACATCTATTGTCACCCAGCCTTCCTTCACCCAATCATCCGTTCCCTGCCTCAATGGACAGATCTATCAGCGCCCTGTGCAAGTACTGTTTGAAATATCTCCATGTTCCCATTGAGCCATTCCAAGAGGATATCCGCTCCGAGGATCCAGACTGATACCTTTCATCCATCTCCCACTCCTTCTGGCTCTCTCTCTCTCTCTCTCTCTCTCTCTCTCTCTCTCTCTCTCTCTCTCTCTCTCTCTCTCTCTCTCTCTCTCTCTGTCTGTGTGTGTGTCTCTGTCTGTCTGTGTGTGTGTGTCTCTCTCTCTCTCCAAAGTGCCTCTCCTCCCAGTTTATCTCATATCCCGCACTCTGTTTCACACATTCCCTCTGTCATCGCAGTCACCCTTTCCCCTCCTACTCTCTCGTTCTCTTAGTTTTACTTAACGAATCTCTCCTTCGCAGTTACTCTTCCAGGTACCTCTCTCTCCCTGGCTTTTTCCTCCCAGACTATCATCCTCCCTATTCTCTATCTCCCCTTTCTCCTTCTCCGCAGTCTCTCTCCCCAGTGTCGCTATCTCCCGTAGTCTATCTCTTCCCAGCCTTTCTCTTCCGGGCCTACCTCCCGCCCCCCCCCATTTTTTCTCTACCCCACTCTTTAAACTTCCTCTCTTTCACCATATCTCTTTCTCCATCATCCCTCTCTCCCCCAATCTCTCCAGCCCATTTACCATCTTCCCTCCCACTTTCTAACCCTCAGATTTTCTCGCAACCCAGTCTCTCTCCCTTTTCTTCCCTGGTAGTCTAACTGCGGGCTCTCCCTCGGCCCCGAATCCCTTCCTTCTCCTTTCCTGTCTCTCCTCCCACCTTTCTCTCTTACTCCACGATGTCACTCCTCATTTCTGGTTTTCCCTCTCTTCCTACCGGGATTCTTTTTTCCTCGTTTTTATCTTCCCTTCATCTCTCTCTCTCTCCCCGACTCCTTCTTCCTTTGGAGTTGGAGATGTAACAACATACATATCGTCTAGGCAATGTCTAATAACAGACTATAGACAATAGGTGCAGAGGTAGACCATTCGGCCCTTCGAGCCTGCACCGCCATTCTGAGATCATGGCTGATCATCTACTATCAATACCCGGTTCCTGCCTTGTCCCCATATCCCTCGATTCCCCTATCCATAAGATACATATCTAGCTCCTTCTTGAAAGCATCCAGAGAATTAGCTTCCACTGCCTTCTGAGGCAGTGCATTCCACACCCCCACAATTCTCTGGGAGAAGAAGTTTTTCCTTAACTCTGTCCTAAATGACCTACCCTTGATTCTTAAGCCATGCCCTCTGGTACTGGACTCTCCAAGCATCTGGAATATGGTATGACATTGGATGGCTCTCTCTTCCGGTATTTTCCCTTTCTCCTCACCCGTTGTTTCATTTCCCTGAACTCGCCTTCTGCTCGTCTGCTTACCTACCTATCACCTCCCTTTGCTGCCCATCGGTTTACCCTTTCCCCCAGAGTCCTCACTCTTTTGGACTCTCTTCTCCAGCCTTTTGTCTCTTCCACTTATCGCCCCACGCCATTTCGTCCCTCTATACAATCCACCCGACTCCACCTACCACTTTCTAGCTTGTTCTCCTCTCCTCCTTTAATCTTCTTATTCTGGCAGCTTCCCCTTTCCTTTCCAGTCGTGACCTACGGAAATCCTACAACATTTTATATGCGCAGCATGTTGATGCCGTCTATCATATAGTAAGCCAGCTGTCATCAAAATTCGCACTAGCATGAAGCAAAGTAATTCAGTCACCGTACAGTTGACCCTCGAATTGGTGCAAATGGTTAAACGGACAGAGCATTTCCATTCATTGCATTTGTACAATTGTTTGGCAGATGCTCAAAATTGGTATTGTTGTAGTGAGGTAGATATTCATATTTACTTATTTGGCAATCTTAACAGTACGTTTTCTGTACATACAACACAACAATATATATTATGATTATTTTTCCTGGGGTGTTAACACGATGTAATTCTGTGTTGAATGGTCTGAACTGAACGGCACATAAGAAGAGCCTTTCACTGTGTCCGGATGCTGGTTGCAATAATATGCCAATGGCTCGTCAGATACAGGATGAAATTGATCAGACTGTCTGATGGTCAGAGAGGGGCAGATAAGGTCAGTAGTGAAGTATATGGTAATTACCTTCCGATCGATGAGAAGGGCTGGGAGATTCGCAAAGAGTGACGGTGTTCTGGAGATGAAGAGAAGGACTGGAAAATGGAAGTTCAAACGTCAATAAGGTTTTCAGATACGGGTTGATAATGTGATGTTACATACATTCCGAATATCTGTCTGCAATGACCGGAAACGTCATGACATAGTAATATATAATATTACACTAACAAGAGAAAATCTGCGATGATGGAAATGCAGGCAACACACACAGAATTGCGTATAATATTCCTCTGGTTAGAGATCTGCTCATTCCTGCTGGGTATGCAATGGAACCGATGCAGAGGGTTTTCACCAGGAAGGTGCAGAACATGGAACATTTCGGTGGTAGCGGACAATCGGTCATTCTCACCTTGAATCGAGAGAGGAAAATATGCTTCATACAGAAGATTTAAAAAAAGTATTCGTGTTCAGTATGCTAACTATTTATCCATATCAACTGCATGTAATACGATTGGCATAGATTGAGTGGACATGTAAGTTTTAGCGTACGTTAGCGTAATATGTTGACTTTCTTCTTTTCATTCTGATATACTTGGCCACTCGGTTGATCCTGAGTTCCGCTTTAATGTTTAATCCGCTGACATGAGGACTTGAATCTCCGTCGGCCATCTCCTTCGCTGCCATCGTGAGGAAGAGCATGAATGGGAGGAATAGCATTCCGTCCTTCAACTCAGTGACTGGGAATGAACTGTGCGTTTTTGTGGTTGCACCAGCTGAACTGCACTCTCGTTTCGATGGGAACGCCATGTCCTTTCTCGCCCCTGTACGATAAAAATGTAAAGAACGGCCAGTATCTTCCGTTCCACAGAGACTGAATAAATCTCTCTGGTCTAATTTATCTTTTAACGTTCCGCAATCTTCATGCTGACAATTTGTACACGTGCGCTCTGGACGCAGGTCCGAGGGGGATTCTAACTTATTTCACTTTCGATGGCGTCTGGTTCTCTGGATGAATGCTATTGGTCTATGTTTCTGTTTCTGACAAAACAATATCTGCTACGTTACTCACGCTGAAAAAAATACTGGGTCATAAAATGTCAAATGCCCATGGACAGAACAGGCCGATCATGGAATGGAATAAAGTGGAGACATTAATTGACATGGCTTAACTGCAGGTCAATCACGTCTAAAAATGTGCGCGAGTTCTTCGAGCATGAGCCGTACGTTTTCGAAAGTGGACTTGTGTAACTGCCCAGTAAATACCTGTGTACATATCCATCAAGTTTCCCTTACCCTCCACAAACAAAAACAGAACAGAACTCATTGAGTCCACTTGTAGTGTATCTGATGCTATCCCTGAGTAAGAATCTCTATCCCTGCGTACTAATTTCCATCTCTGAGTAGCAATCTCCATCCCTGAGTAACAATCTCCACCACGTGCAAGAATTTCAATCTCTGAGTAAGAATCTCCATCCCGAATAAGAATCTCCCTCTCTGGGTAAGAATCTCTATCTCTGAGTAATATTCCCTATCCATTGCCATTGCCTCGACAGAGAAACTGGTGCCATCCAAGTTTTGGTACTCCAGCTCCCCGGATTATGTTTAGATGCTCCTGTCCCTTTAAGATATAGATTGCCAATTAGCCTGCCACATTCCTTTATGGCAAGTCTACACTTAAAGGTCGACTACTGAGTCCGTAGTGCTCAGATGAGTGAGGCGTTACTCTGCTTCAGCATCACTGATTACATCCACAGGATCATAAGGCTCCTCTGCCACCCTTTTGCAGGATCGCTGTGACGCTCGTGCTGCAACTGAAACATCCGCGGATACAGGGGCGGCCAGTAGCAACAGCGAACCGCTCTAATTGTCATGGACCGGATCGGTTCCCCTTTAAATTTAGTTAGGTTGCGATCCGGACCATTGACTCCTTGTCCCCTTTTAATTACTTTTCAAGCGTCCATTGAGCTTGACAATCAAGGTAATCTACCCTCGACCCGAACCGGCAGCTTATAAGCCCTTGGCTTCAGCCGTTCGGGGCGAGAGTGTTAAAGAAGCCTCCGCAAGTCACCGCCTCCGATGCTACGACAAGCCAAGAGTGATCCAGCCCGCATCGGAGTACCAGCAATTCGCCTTCCGTCGCCAGAGCGTGACCGGGCAAGATCAATCTACTAGGGGTGAGTGGAAGGCGAAGTCCTGAATAGACGTTTATGCCCCCTGTCTATTTCTACCCCGGAAGAAGAGTCCCGGCTCGGTACCTGAGCTGAAGGCGGAGTTCCGGCTCGATGTCATGCCCACTGTCCGTGTGTGTCCCTTGAAGAGTCCCGGCTCGGTGCCTGAGCTGAAGGCGGAGTTCCGGCTCGATGTCATGCCCACTGTCCGTGTGTGTCCCTTGAAGAGTCCCGGCTCGGTGCCTGAGCTGAAGGCGGAGTCCCGGCTCGATGTCATGCGCACTGTCCGTGTGTGTCCCTTGAAGAGTCCCGGCTCGGTGCCTGAGCTGAAGGCGGAGTTCCGGCTCGATGTCATGCCCACTGTCCGTTTCTGTCCCTCGAAGAGTCCCGGCTCGATGCCTGATCTGAAGAAGGAGTCCTGGTTCAAGATTCCTTGTCCTTTAATTTGGTGTCCACGTATCTGGCTGCAGTGATCCATAGTACACAAGTGTCTGCCGGCCGTGCATCAAGGTCCCCGGGTGCAAGTCCAAGGTCCGCGGCTGTCCATGCTCCCCCCGTCCAAGTCCAAGGTCCCCGGCTGTCCATGCTCCCCCTGTCCAAGTCCAAGGTCCACGGCTGTCCATGCTCCCCCCGTCCAAGTCCAAGGTCCGCGGCTGTCCATGCTCGCCCCGTCCAACGTCCGCGGCTGTCCATGCTACCCCCGTCCATGTCCAAGGTCCCCGGCTGTCCATGCTTCCCCTGTCCAAGTCCAAGGTCCGCGGCTGTCCATGCTCCCCCCGTCCAAGTCCAAGGTCCGCGGCTGTCCATGCTACCCCCGTCCATGTCCAAGGTCCCCGGCTGTCCATGCTTCCCCTGTCCAAGTCCAAGATCCGCGGCGGTCCCAGTCCGCAGGGTCCCAGTCATAACCGCGACAATCCAAGTTCCCAATGTCCAAGTCCAAGGTCCGCGGCGATCCAAGTCCCTAGTCCCCTAGTCCAAGGTTCGTGTTCCTCTTTGTCCTCGATTTCCCGATCTTCTGTGTAGCGAGTAATAAACGCTATTTTATTCTACCTAGGATTGACGTGTTTGTGTGCTGCGTGTGTGTCCTCTCCCAGCACCCTTGTCCCCACCTCGTGACACTAATATTGTTTGATCTTTACGTCCCTTCATACGGTTAACGCATCTTTTCTGCTCCGTTTGTTAGAACATTATAGTTATCTAAGCGCGTGGCGATTAGTTGTATATGCATGCTGTTTCAATTCTATACATCGTCTGTGATAGGACGGTATTTTGATGAATGATTTGTGTTTTCTATTTAGGGTTTTACATTAGGGGATTTTCTGCCTGGATGGGGAAGCGAACTTGGCCTTCATCCTTGGATCGACGGAGGATGAGTGGTGACCTGATAGAGGCGTATAAGATGATGGGAGACATCGACCGTGTAGATAGTGTTAGATACCCCTGGGGTTCATATTTTCTGCGACAACCACTTTAAAATGTCGGGAGAATGATGCTGGATTTTGGGCACTGTCTGTGCTGCTAATGTGAGAGAGAGAGAGACAAAGATTTCCAGTTATGGCTCCATAGCTGATTATTTCCTTTTGCTCCAAGAACACTCTTCTTTGCTCGCTAACCTTGTTGCTGAGACAAGGAGTGGCCCAGTTTGAATGACATGGACATGGTCAGTTGATGCATGGCTGGTACCCCGGCAGGGGAGATAAAAAGCAAGTGTGCTGAGACACTGGCAGACGCGCCACTGGGCACTGAAAGAGTGTTGTGCACCCAAAGGAAAGTGAGGGCTTGGAGGATCGATTCGGTGGAATCGATCAGAGTCTGTCTCTCTGTCTCTCTGTCTCTCTCTGTTACATGGTCGGTACAACATTGTGGGCTGAAGGGGCTGTAATGTGCTCTAGACTTTCTATATTTACATATATTTCTGTCTAAAATTCTGTCACTCTTTCAGGATTTGTAAGAAAATTGCTGAAACACGATAAGGGAAACTAACGTTTCATACCAATAGCAATGAATATTATTAGTACCAGTATATTTCCAACTGTTGCAATTTCTTATAATCATATTTAGCAAATCGATTGTAATTTCTGGTATTCGCATTTTTTCCACCCGGAGAAGAGTCGTATACATTGATCATAAATGCACCTTTGAACCTCAAGTCATTGATGTATGGATTGATGTATGATGAGAGGTTGAGTAGATTGGGACTCTACTCTTTGGAGTTCCGAAGAATGAGAGGCGATCTTACTGAAACATATAAGATCGTGAAGGGGCTTGATCGGGTGGATGCGGGGAGAATGTTCCCAATGATGGGTGAAACCAGGACGAGGGGGCATAATCTTAAAATAAGGGCATGCCGTTCCAGGACTGAGATGAGGAGACATTTCTTCTCTCAGAGGGTAGTGGGGCTGTGGAATTTACTGCCCCAGAGAGCTGTGGAAACCACTACACTCAATAAATTCAAAACGGAGATAGATATTTTCCTGTATAAAAATGGCATTAGGCGATACGGTGAGCGAGCAGGTAAGTGGACATGAGGCTAGGTTTAGATCAGCCATGTGATCTCCTGGACCAGTTTTCGATAGCCTGGATGGATCGGAGAGGAATTTTCCAGATTTTTTCTCCTCAATTGGCAAATCGTATTTTTCCCCCGGGTGATCACATGGGTTTGGGCGGGATGAATAATAAAATAAAATGGGCGGCATGGTGCCCTGTTGTTTGGCACTGTTGCCTTGTGGGATTCGGTGAAAACTAGAGTTAAGATTGGATCAGGCATGATCTTGTTGAATAGAGAAGCAGGCTTGAGGGGCCGATTGGCCTACTCCTGATCCTATCTCTTATACCCACGAGCTGAAAGCGAAGATCGATGAGGTGGTTGATCGATCAACCTTGCTTTCATTAGACAAAACTTGCTTTTATCAATCTGAGCATTAAGTTCAGAAGTGAAGAGGTTATGTTGAAAATGTATAAAACTCAGGTTAGGCTATTTCTGGAGTGTCGCCTACCATTCTGATCGCCCGACTGTAGGAACTATGTTGAGGCTTTGAAGAGGGTGCAGAGGAGGTTTACTTGGATTAGAGGGCATGTGCGTTTATGAAAGTTTGGATTAATATGTTTTGTTTTCTTTGGACCGTCAGGAGCTAACGGGAGACATACTAGAGGATGAGTAGATTATGAGAGGAAGAGGTAGAGTAGACAGGGAGTGTCGGTTTCCCTGGCTTGGAGTAACTAGTACCAGATGCCATGCATTGAAGATGAGAGGAAGCAGATTCTAGAGAGATGTCAAAGTCAAGCTCAAGCTTATTTAATCAGAGTGGTGGATGCCCGGCGTGCACTGCCTGGTATGGTGGTAGAAACAAAAACATTAGAGTCTTTGAAGAGATCAGAAACAGAAAAAGAGGAATCAGGGTTGTTATCACCGGCATGTGTCGTGAAATTTTCTAACTTAGTAGCAGCATTTCAATGTAGTACATAATATAGAAGAAAATGATAGTTGTTAATAATAAATAAACTAACAGCCAAATAAATAAAAAAGATAGAAGATAAATAAATGAATAAAATAAATAAATGATAGATAGATAAATGTATAGATAGATAAATAAATTACAGGATATGTATATCGAATAGATTAAAATCGTGTAAAATGCAGTAAATTTATATTTAATAAATGAGGTAGTGTACACTGGTTCAACGTCCATTTTAAAATCGATGGCAGAGGGATTGAAGCGTTACTGAATAGCTGAGTGTGTGCCTTCAAGCTTCTGTACCTCCTGTCGGATGGTAACATTGAGAAAGGTGCATGCCCTGGGTGCTGGAGGTCTTTAATAATAGACACTACCTTTCTGAGACACCGCTCCTTGAAGACGTCCTCGGTAATTTGTAGGCTAGTACCCAAGATGGAGCAGACTAACTTTAACAACCCTCAGCAGCTTCTTTTGGTTCGATGCAGTAGCCCCTTCTCTCGCCCGCCCCCTCCACACCTGACAGTGACGCAGCCTGTCATATGTACATCTATAGAAGTTTTTGAGTTTATTGGTTGACATACCAAATCTCTTCAAACTCCCGATGTCGTATAGTCGTTTTCATGTCTTCTTTATAACTTCATCGATTTGTTGTGACCAGGTTAATTCCTCAGAGATCTTGGCATCCAGGAACTTGAATCTGCTCACTATCTCCACCTTTGATTCCTCTACGAGGACTGGTATGTGTTCCTTTGTCTTCTCCTTCCTGAAATCCACAATAAGCTCCTACGTCTTAGTGACGTTCAGTGCGAGGATGCGGCTGCGACCCCACTCCAACAGTCGGCGAACCTCGCTC
The DNA here is from genome assembly GCF_030144855.1 of Hypanus sabinus. Classification (NCBI taxonomy): domain Eukaryota; kingdom Metazoa; phylum Chordata; class Chondrichthyes; order Myliobatiformes; family Dasyatidae; genus Hypanus; species Hypanus sabinus. Next base: position 167,719,632 of record NC_082715.1, read on the forward strand.
ATCTGGGCCCCCTCTTCTCTATCGGAGATTCTACCAGCAATGTTTGCATCATCGGCAAATTTATAGGTGATATTTGATATGTCCATTTGGTGATTCGCTATGCACATGGACGTAAGGAATTTTGAGGGATTATTAACATGATACGAAGGACAGATTAGAATTTGAGTGTTTCTGATTTGCTTTTTAGCTAGTACGGCAAAACACTGTAGGCCGAACGGCCTTTTTACGTATATTTATATGATATATGATCTATGATATAGGAATTTCTTCTAATTTTTTTCTTTCCAGATATTTAAAACCACGTGTTTGCAGCATTGGGCTCACGTGGCGCAATCGGTTAAGGCACGGTACTTATGTGGCAGTACACGACGGAGAGATGCCGAGGCTGTGAGTTCGAGCTTGAACTGGAGCACTTATGATTTTAATGCTTGCAACGAACGTGACTGGGCGACTTTCAAGCTGAAAATTCCACTGAAATGCTACATTTAACTTTATGCTTGTGAGACATCCTGCTTGTTATTTGTATTGAGCTTCAGGGCGATGCATCTTTGATGTTGATCTGAGCAAGGGAGCGTGAGTTTACAAGCTTTGCAGGGCATCCTCCTTTATTCACGAAAAGGCAAGTACCCACAGGGATACACGCATTCTCCTTCTTTAGTTGTTTCGTTCAGCTCGCGTAGCCTCACTTCCCGTTCTTGAAGGTGTCTGAACAGATGGTTTCTTTGTTGAAGCAACGCATCACAGGTCCCCCATATTATTGTCTTCTCAATTCAAACAACCAAATGGTGAAGCAACGAGCTCTTCCTTTCTTGAAGTCCTACTTCAGAAATGCTCTACCTGCATTTTACCTTGGTTCGTTGTGTTGTCGATTAAACTCAATGTTTACATGCATCGGCGAATTTTTCAGGCACACGCGAACAAAAGAGATGTTATTCGTAGCCTTAATGACCGTAAATGGTAGCGAGATGCTGGTATCTCACTCCCTCTCTCTCAACGCGAAGCTGCATTATTTCAGGACATAATTAGAAATTAATTCTCCCATATCCCGTGTTCACCAATCCTCTGTTAAACAGAAGACAACTCTCCTGACGTGTTGAGCTTCCGTTTCCAATGGTACCATCGAGCTGGAATGCGTTCCCTCCATTGCGACCTTTGATGTGATCGACCTGCCACTCCGTTCCTGAAGGCTGTTGTTACCAATATAATACACCTTCACAAAAGGTAGTCGAATTGGCCATTGATGTCCCGGTCTGGTTGCGATCCAACGGATCAGATTGGAACATGATCATTAATGAAATATCATTCTGATGGTGTGTCGGGCGTTAGGACGGACTCGGTGGGTCGATTGGCCGTGATTCATTACCGACAGCTGGAATCTTCTCACAAGAAACTCTGGCTGGTAAAACTTCCTGCTGTCCAGAAATGTATCGGCACATGGTTCAGTCACATGCTTCTATTAACTTAAAATCCGCGGTGAAGAGAACCAACGATACCGACATTGACAGAAATTTTAAAGGCGCCGTTGAACTTAGCTCGTGAGCTGCACCGCCACCATGTGGAGACCGATGGAATATAGAGGACAGAAGATGTTTTAATTCTTTGCTTTATAAATGCAACATAGCTCAGTTACCTGTTACCTGCTGCACCTTGACCAACACTCCACAGGAAGTTGTTACTGCATGGCACTGTATATATCGCATAAATTTAATACCTGTCATTGAAAGCGGAGAGGACCGGGTGGTGGAGAATTTGAACAGAAGGTCTGATATATGAGATGAGGAAATGCAGTCTGGGTTATCCACGAAACCCGTTATGTTTATATCTGTTTATGTTCTCCTGTAAATTTATATATATATATATATATATATATTTATTTATTATATAATTCGTCTTTCTGTAACTTACCTTTCTCGCGTTTGAAATACAACGTGCTGCTGCTGGAAAGGCAAATGTTTAACAGCGGATGTTCATCGTATTTACACCCTGGATGTCAATGACAAAAAAAAAACTTGAACACAAACTGACAGGTGAGTCTCAAGTTCATCCCGAACACTGGAGTCCAAACAACGTTCTGCCCAGGACTGAACTGGGGACCCCGCTTTATCTCGCTGGTTTTATCTGGTTTTCAGCAGAGTCATTTCCGCGTTTCCTTCACGTAATAAATAGTTGTGCTGATCAGACGGCGTCAATTAAAAATACAATGATGATAATTCCAATGCTGCTTGAAGATTCTCAACTGCTATTCTTGATGTTAAAACAATAAAAACAGAGTTGAGATCCGTGTAACAAGTTTCCAGGTGGTCATTGAAACTGTGCGACACGGGACGGACCAAGCCGAGGTCAAAGTGCAATGACGTTTGTTGCCGCCACGCCGCAAACACTTGGGTGCCAAAATCAAAACTCGTTTAACAGAACCCTGACCTGGGCTGAACCTCAGGGTTTCTCCGGTAAGATACCAGGTTAGCACAGGGAAGGTGAGCGAAACTGACCAGAAATGGACGAATACCTTGTTACATTGAAGTACGGGAACCTGCAGTGGAGATGTTTCAATGATCCAAGTGCATTTATTATTAGCGTATGTATACATTGTACAACCTTGAGATTCGTCACCGTACATGCCAGAAACCCAAAATAATTCGGAAAAACTCCTCCGATCCGCACGCCCCGACTCGGTCTCGTCCTCCTCCCGATAACATCTCGACGGCGGACTGTGGAGAGGGTGTCTCGGCCCATTGATCAACAGCTCAGATCACTGAGCGCTTTGCACGGTTTCTGTAGTGTAGTGGTTATCACGTTCGCTTTACACGCGAAAGGTCCCCAGTTCAACCCTGGGCAGAAACATTGTTTGGTCTTCTGATTTTACGATGAATCTGAGACTCAACTGTTCAGTTCGGATTCAGATTTTCTGTCATAGGCACCCAGAAGTGCAAACGCCATAAACGTTCACATTTCCAGCAGCAGCACAGCGCATTGCATACCTGACAGAGATAAATGACATTAAGTTGAATTAATATAAATTATGCATCCTTTACAGGAGAACGTAAGCAGATTTAAACAAAAGGAGGTTGGTGGATTTTAAATCGCTTTCTTTGTCTTCCCTCTCCCTCTCCTTCCTGCAGCAGGCAGTCAGGATGCTTTGAAATGTTCGTCTCTAGAAAGTTCTTAGGATTTGGGGACCCAAACGCAATTTCTTCAACCGTTTTAGGTGAATCAGGCACTATTTCATCACACAGCTGGCATGTACAGACCGTGTGAGATCTTTCGTGATATTCAGGTGAGGAACATAATGCTGTTCACACTCTCAACCCCAAAACTACTGATGTCAATAGGACTAGCCTGTCTACAGGTTAATGCAAATATCCAATCAGTCAATCATGTGGGAACAGTTCGATGCATAAAGTCATACAGACGTCGTTAAGAGGTTCAGTTGTTGTTCGCATCCATCTTCAGAATTGAGACGAACCGGGATCTAAGTGACTTCTCCTCTAAATGATTATTGATGGCAAACTGGCGGGTTTGTGTTTCACAAAACTCACTGTTCTCAAGGTATTTTCATGCACAACTGTTTCTATGGCTTACAGAGAATTGAGGGGAAATAAGTGAACAGCATTTCTATGGGCGAAAACTGCCTTTTTAATGAAGGAAGCCAACTGCTTCAAGCTGACAACAGCAATAGTAACTCGGATAACCAAAGGATACAAGTTAAATGAAGATGAACAATTGTGAACTCAGGATATATCGAACATTCAAGCGAATGGTCGACAGAAACGGAAGACCACAGCGATATATTCTGTGGTTTAGTACAAGAGTAATCGAATGATAATGCCACTGAGTCCAGGTGTGAAGCTTATGAGATGGGAATGTAGTGTCTGCAACATGACACAGTGAACTTGATGTGATGTTGAATCATTGTCCAATGGTTTTATATGGGAACAAATGAGCTCACTACAACTGAAAGGGCAATCGAATTCCATGCTGTGTTCTCCATCGATGAATATTGCACATGAGTGAACAGAAGGAAGATAGCGTTCTCACGAATGCAAAAAAACAAGATAAATTGGACAGCAATACAACAATGATAATAACTGCTGTATCGAAGTTTACTTCACGACCTTTATATTTCCGTAACAGCGATGTTTGGATATAATTGTACAGGGTTCAACAAAGATCCGTGCTGTAGTTCTGTACTTAGTTATATTATAATTGTCAACGAAATGAAGGAAGTATTGGGTGATAATACGGCGGTTCAAGGGGCTCACTCAACGCAATGAGAAGATTTTCTTGACCCGAGTAGCTATAATCGAACTTCTAATCCGAGAACACTTTAAATGAGATCGATATACTCTAGAGTTTAAAAGAACGATAGATATTCATATTGAAATATGTGAAGTCGCTAAGTGAATTGCATTATACATACTGGCAAGTTTAAAATCACAAAATTCGGACTCTTCGGAAAGTAAGAGTAGAAGAATTTGCATATCCCTTTCTGAAAATGCGTGGCTGATTTTTCAGAGGAAGTCGTCAGCATTTGGTGAAATCTCAGGGAATAGGCTCTCTGAGGAACGAGCATAGAATTATAGCTGATACATGGTCTCAATGGGATCATAGTGCTCTTTGGTGCAGATTTGATAAACATTCCTTTCTGCTGAGTAATAATGCCATATTTCCTTTGCTTCCTCCTAAAATGTTAGTCAATAATTTATCTGCGGCCGCGTAGATTTAATTTGCTGTCCAGCACTTCTTCAAAAGCGGTCTTACATAATTGATCGGCATCGGCAGATTACAACCAACATAGAAATATTGCATAGTTCTCCAGTAGAGGATTTTACTGGCTCAGAAATTAATTAACAGCACTGTTGGAAATGTAACAAAGTGACGGAAATATTGATGGTGGTCTTATTTACCAATTTATTTGGCTACACTATGTTAAGAAATAGGTGTTTCCACTGTGTATATGGAAAGAAATATTGGAATACAGCATTTAAGAAGGAAGTAGAACTTAGGACATTTTGTGTAAATGAGGCATTTTGCCCTCTGACAATAGTGGAAGTTCGCCAAAAAATAGCCCCTAAACATCATGGCTGATGTCACGGTACCTTTGCAATAAAAGTATCTTAAACAAAGAAAGATCAACACCTCGAGATCAGGATTGGCTGAAAGTTACAACAGTGCGAGGTAAGTGTGAGGAGTAACGACAATCTTTCAGAAAGCAAGAAAACAGAGTACATATAAAATGGAGAAATCAGAGTACAAGTTAGAATAAATAAGTGAAAATATAAACACTCCTGCCGGACGAAAATCAATGAAGTACTTATTACAAACATGGAATACAAATAACAGGAAATACATGGAATCGAATTCCTTAGAAATCGCCGATGGCATTTCAATGTTATATCACTCGGGAGGAAGTATTAAATCTAATCTTTCGCTGCCTTTGTGAATGCAGAACCAAAGGTACAGTGAGAGATCTTTTGATACAATTGGTTACAAAAGCAAATAAAAATTACATTTCTTAAAAAGGAATACTGATGCGAATATCGGGCACTTTATCTGCGTTCACCCGCTTTGGAGATATTTGTTATTGGCTATTCACATACTTGGTGCAGCGTCTCTGCCTCCCAATATTATGAGCAGAGGACAGTAACACTGGGACGTGAAGACTACAGTAGTCTAGCGCTCTGTGCTTCGGAGCATGTCCGTGATGAAAATAGAATTTCCCAGCCATAGGAAGATTTGGTAAGAATCTAATGACTCTTAATAGTAATGTTCCAAGTCTCTGTTTGTTTGTGTAATTTGGTAAACACAATGACTGAACTGACAATGTGACCATTTCAGTGTCATAAATTGGAAATGAGATACAAACATGAGACTAGCAGTGACAGTGAACGAACGCGATAATCAGCCCGCAATGAGATATGGCGTGGAGCAGTTGAGAATGCGAAGAAGATTCCGATCGTCAGGAGATGGAGAACAAATCACAACACAGCGCTCTCAAGAAAATGCGCTTCAATTATTTTAGTGATTAATGTTCCTGAATACTTTACAGCAATCTTTAGTTGCTCCTGTAAGTTAGACAGCGACAGCACGTAAACAAATGTATTTCTGCAGCAACTGAAATTCTGCAGTAAATACTCTAGCATTTGAAATAGCATTTCTGATTCATTTCTTTTGGCACCTCTGATGTGATAGCAAAATCCTGAAACGTACGTCAGCCACAAGAAGATAAAGCTGCCAGAAATGCTGAAAAGTAATGTCACTGAACTCTTCCTGCTCTCCTTCACAAGATCCTTCAAACCACTCCCCAGTTATTTCACTCCTCAGCCCCTTACGGACACGATAGGCTTCCGAATTGTATCTGACTGTCAGGGCGTTGCACAGCAATAAGAAGTCGTGGAGTAACAATGGTGTCTAACCAGTCAAATCCCGCCCACACGGGATCTGCAAAGTAACTGCCTATCGCTACCTGTTTTCCAGGTTCATATGCAAAATAGATGGGTACGTCTTTTAGACAAAGAAGAACACCAGCAGAGGCTCGAACCGTCGCCGCAGCTTTCCCGGTGCAGCAGGAGGTCCTGAGATTTCGGCGACACGTGGCAACATATCGATCAAGAGTGAAGGTGACGGTAAAGCAAACTGAACATTCTGCACGAGTGAGCACTATGACCACCCGACACACAGTGGCTATATCCAGGAAGCACACTGGAAAATAATGAGAAATTATCTGGTCCAAAACAACTTCAGTAATGATAACCTACAGATGCGTCGGTGCCATGGCCACCAGGTCGCGAGGGCTGCACTTGGCGAGGCCGCACTTTCCTCGCGATACGATTACAATCGCCAAAAGATTTACTTGAGAAAGAGAAAGGGACACATATTAGACGAACACTGCCGCTGTAAACAGAGTCTGAGTGCAGGCACAGCGGGGTGAATTTATGTACCGGACATGTAATTCCTGCACACTGTCGAATGTGGGTTGCCGTGGAAGTAGGGATGCATGGAGAAGTTAGGAGGTAACGACCAGCACGGGGGACCATTGTGCCATTTCAATATCTGAAATAAGCAAACATCTTCACCTGCTATCGATATTATGCATTGATCCGAGATCGTCCAGTTTTTCAGGCTTCTGCAAATTTAGTAATTGAAGGGAGGTACAGAGTGATTCTGCCGGGCGGTCGTTTGATTCTTGGACTAGCACCGCTATACTGGGTTTAAACGCGATGTTAAATCTCTCCATACTATAGACCTTAAGACCATAAGAAATACAAGCATAATTAGGCCTTTTGGCCCGTCGAAACTACTCCTCCATTCTATCGTGACTAATCCCTTTCTTCCCCTCCGCATCCCCAGACCCCTGCCCTCTCCACGTAACCTTTGATCTTGTAGCCAATCAAGAACATGTGAATCTCGGCCTTAAATACACCCAGGAGCTGGGCAGCTGCAGCTTCCTGTGATAGATATTCGACAAACGCACCACCAACTGATGAAAAAAGTGTCCACACATCTCTAGTTAAATGGAGGCCACACTATCCTGACGCGTGCTTTGTTGTCCTAGGCTCGCTAACCATGGGAAGCACCCTTTCCACATTGTGATAAACTTTTCTTTACCGGAATCATCCCTGTGATGTTCCTCTGAATCCTCTCAATGGCAGCACATTGCTTCTTCGATAAGGAGCTCGAAACCTTTTGCAATAATGAGGGTTAGGCCACACAAGTGTTTCATTAAGCCACAGCATCACATCCCGGCCCTTATATTTTACACCTCTTGAGATACACGCTAACTTTGCATTTTCTTTTCTCGCCACGGACTCAACCTGCAGGTTAATCGTTAGGGTTTTCACGTTCCTTTGCATCTCTGATTCTTGGATTTTCTCCCTGTGGTTGAAAATGGTCTGCACGCTTGTTTCTTCTATCAAAATGCATATTCATGCACTTTCAAAAATGTTATTCCATTTGCTACCTTCCTGCACATTCCGTTGTGTGGATCAGTTTGTGCCCACAAAGACTTGCTTTATCTTCTCAAAGCAAAAGCACAGATGAAGCAGGAGGTATGTCGTCTCCTGAAGGCTAGATCTGTGACATTCTAATGTGGCGATACATGTCCGTAAGAGAAAACCAGGCATGACTTGCGGCGGTTTTTCTCAAGGGCGAAGAGATCATCTCGAACGAATTTGGAGGTGACATCGAGGGTACGGCAACTCAAGCAGTGTTTGCAAATCTCTGCTGCTTCAAGAAAGCATTATCCTCGATTTTTCCCCGTTATGTTACCTTCCATCTTCTCAGTTGGTATGCATTGAACATTACAATTATCAGTGTATATTAAATTAGTATTACAACTGCACGTGGTTGTATTCTTATCCATGGATGTACTTGAACATTATCCCCCAATTCCAAACCTTTCTCCGAACGACTGGGTCATTCGATGTTTCATTTATCTTACCAGCGTGTGTTTAATTACTTTATTGTGTTTACTCCATTGATGGATTATCTCACTGACAAGTGATTTTCACATACAGTTTACCTGGTTCAACTGGGGAGAGCATGCGCGTTGCATGAGCTACTGGTCTTAACTTCACATGCCTCTCCTTGGTGTCACTTGTAGCAACGTCCAATGAGAATAGTTCGAATTTAGGTTTTTTAAAGCAGATTCGGTGGCCAACGTTTGCTTCAGAGTTGTGATGGCCTCAGTATGCTCAGATTTTCATTCCTAAGGCATATACTTTTTGAATAACTCCTTTGGGAGGAATGGCCTTAGTGGAAAATCTATCACTGCTATCCCTATCAGCCCCAGACAAGCCTACAGGCTTTTCAGGTCTCGGGAAGCAGTTTCGTAACCTATTCTACTCGTCGCTTCTCAATTCTTCCATTTGCAAATGTCAAGATCATGCCCAAATAAGTAACGTCTTGTTTCATCACCGCTGCTTTTGTAGAGTTTACCTTTAGTTCTGATGCAAATAATAATTGCAACTGTTCTGTCAATAGCTGATGACGTTCCTGCTTGGTTTCGGTCTGCAGAAGAACATGTACGTATTGCACCAAACACTGGGATTTTGAAAACTGTTTTAACCCCCCAAGTACTCGTGAAATATAGAAGGGTAAAATAGAAAATAAATAGAAAAAGGTAACAGGGCGGCCGCCGACACTACCAAACTGCTCCCGGCAGGCTAAATGAAGCGCCCGGGGCTCGACAAAAGGATCTCCAGACTTGCGAAGCGAATTGGGTGCCGCGGTCGGAGATAATGTCTGCAGGAATTCAGTGAATGCCGAAGACGTGGCGGACGAGAATGTCTGCGGTCTCCTGAGCAGGAGGGAGTTTAGGCAGTCCCTCAAAGTGCACAGTCTTGGAGTAACGGTCGACCAGGCTTACTACGGCGGTGTTCCCATGTGAAGCGGGTAATCCAGTGATAGAATCCCGTGCTATGTGAGACTAAAGACGAATAAGGACAGTTAAGGGACGAAGTAATCCAGCAGGTAGACGGTGGGAGGCCTTTCCTCGGCCACAGAGGGAGAATGCAGAGACAAAGGGACGGGTATCAGCTTCCATGGAAGTCTACCAAAAGTGTAATTTCAGAAGATACAGTGTCAGATCACTCCCGGGATAGCAGGCAAAAGGAGAAGTGTGTCCCCACTGGAGAACCTGAGATCGGACGGAATCGGGAACAAAAAGGCGATTGGCGGGTCCGTTGCCGGGGTTCCAGAGAGGTACTTAATGTTTCCCGAGGGATTCCGGCCCGGGAGGGTTTGTCCTCATCCAACAGATTTCCCTCGGCACCGGAGTCCACAAAGGCGGATAGAGACAGGGACTGTTGGTGATAATTCACGTTAGCCTAGTTCTGCATCCGGGTTTGGGGGACTGCAGGGAGTGACGTCATTGGTCTGAGATTAGAGGCGAGAAATGGAACAATGCCTTGGACGCCCTGGAATAATAATGTGGAAGCCATTAGAGATTTGGTGGCGCGGTGAAGTCGTGTTTTAAATTGCTGAATATTAACTTGCGGACGATTCATAACTTCAGCGTCTATTTGCTTTAAACTCGAAAGGATTTCTTAAATGTTTTATGATTCTAAATATTGATTATTTGTGAACTGTTCAACACTTAAAAGTACGACGTGTTCTGCGATAGTTTAAAATGTGAATGCATTGCGATTGTGAAATATTGCACGAGGACAGGACATTTGTGGGTTCACATGAAAAACAAAGAGAGTTAATTAGGTCGTAAATGAACGGAAGGCAATCGTGTTTTAGTTAAGCTTGTACTGATGGGATGCTCTGTTTCACAACAGGATATGACTGTCTGAAAAAGTCTGGATCGTTGAGTCAAGAAAATTTACAGGTACTGAGTTGAATTTCAGACTATGGTTTACTTTCCGAATTTACATGAAGTGCTAGTGTATCTGCACCACAATTATCTTCATCTTCTTTCCCTCTGCTCATTGGAATATTTGATAAGGGATTTCACTCTGGTAATTAACTGTTTATTCTGTCTACGCCAGTTACCTGTAACGATTTTGCAGGTGGAAAAGTGTATGCTTGCATTTTGTTTTGCCGGATCTGTGTATTTATATTGTGTATTGATTTATCTGTTTTGCTATTGATTCCAGAGAAGTCGCCGATTTCACATCGGCCAGGTAGAATCATGGTAAAAGGAATCGAGATATAAGTGTATCAGGGTACGACAAACCCACTATTCAAAGATAAATTAGCATTATAATGAATACATTTGTACTTGAACTTAGAGTTATATATTGGCATTTTGGAAGGTTTGTTCTTTTGAAGAACACCACAAGATGCTGCTAAATACTTCGAAATGTTTACTTTGAGGGTTCCATTGGAAAAGAGTGTTTCAATGTTATTGTAGCATCTGCCCTCTAATATGATATCGTCAGCAAAATTCATTAAATTATTCAAGTCCTGATGGATGGTCAGATTAAAGTCCGCCTGTGAGAACACTGCAACAGCAGAGTCAAGATACATTGGTAACGGGTACTAAACTTTATACCTTTCTTGCGGAACATCACTGGCCAATGTCGTCCAATAATAATTGTTCAACCCCTATTATTGTCTAATCTCCCTCCTGTTACCAAGCCAATTCTGAACTCTCCCACCCCCTCTCTCGTCACACTCCTGATTTTCACGTACCTTACTACGAATCTCCAAGCCCGTCTCATGTATTTTTCTAAGCTCATTGTCAATTTCCATCATTCCATTGTGATATTCCATAGCCCTACGTGGTCAATCCTTCCTGAACCCCAGAGATCTTTCTTACTTCTTCTTGACGAGGTGGTCAACATCGCTCGTCACCCAGATTTACTTTATACTGCCATCCTTTCCTCGCTTCAATGAGACAAGTCCATACTCAACACAAGTGATCGTTGAAGCATCATTTGTTGCGCATTTCAGGGAGCACACCCTTTCCCAAATTCGGCTCCCAATTTCTTACCTAATATCACCAATTAAATAATGTATGCTCCTATCTCGTTTCGAGTAGTTGACTTACAAAGAGATCTATTACCTAATCTGTTTCATTTTCTGATGCTGGATCGAGGAGGAACTGTTCCCTTTGTCCGCCTGTCCGATAATTGTGCCAGGACTCCTTTCTGAATGGAACTGAGACATTCAGTCATATCTATACCCTGTAACGCGAGGAAGTGCCAATGCATATTATTGAAGTTTAAGTTGCCTGTGACAACACCCTGCTAATATGGCGACTGTCCAAAATATATCTACGCGTTCGTTCTGTATATATATATTATGTTTGGTGATGGGGTCTGTACCCAGTTCATAATCCTCACAAACTAGTGATTGCTCCCTTTACGTTACGAGATCTACTCACGGTCTATCAATAGACAACCTCTCCACTGTTACGTCCCTTTCTACTGCTGTGTGCTATCATACTCTCCCTGTGTTTCAATGGAACTCCCTTTACTGTCTTTTATCGGACTCCATGTTGAAACATCTGAACCCGGGAAAGTCCAGAATCCGTTCCTGCCCTTGCGATTGTCAATTGTTTGTGATAGTTTATTGTGTACATAAGTAACAATCAGGCCAGCTCTTTGAACATTTGCTCAGTTTTCTACCTTATCTGTACGAAGTATTCAATCTTCCATGTTTTATTTGCAATTTCAGGATGAGCAAACAAATCATTTATTGAATATATGACAACCCTGTTTGTTTCTAACACTGTTTTATTCGTAAATTCCGCTGAATTGCAATTGGACCTGGGCGTTATCTACACAGGTGGCCATTTAACGTAAATACGTACTTCATTCCATTTTTCAGCTCCTTTCTGACTTTCCTCTGTGTCAGTGTATAGATACAAGTATTGGTGCACATACTCAGAATTTGCAACATGGAGCCAAATTGTTTTAGTATATATACAGGGGTGCTCAAATATCTGTCCTGATAAAAATTGTTTTCCGGTTGCCATTTCAGGGAATGAGCTACATACGGCATCCAAAATAATATGAAATTGGCTGATATGGCAAACAACACAACCATTGATTTTCTGCGGTTTTCCACCTCCGTATCCTTCGGATTATCTCTGCTGTCCCGAAGCCCTCTGCGGACTCTATTTGCGACAATGATACGTCTTACCGTTAACCCATTGAACACTAGAATTAAGCCGATTGGTAGCAACGGTGTTATAATACTATCCAGTAATTCGAATACTTTCCACCCGGTCAAGGTAGCGTATTCATGTGTGAAGGCGCAACGCCACGGTATGTTGTCAATGATGACGTAAGGCTCAATGGCAAAATAATACGGGGCACTTCTCCCGCAGCTCAATACAATAACGGTGACGATAACCACCGTTGCTGTTCTCTCAGTGCAGTATCGTTCCCGGAGTTTTCCACAACATATTGCGATGAAACGATCGAAGGTAAAACTCACAGTAAACCATACAGAACAGTCCCTCGTCGCAATAAAAAATACAACTGTCAGAGCGCATACAGGAGTGAGGAGCAGGGATCTAGAATAAGTATAGATATTGTTGGTCTCTTTCACTAAACCAAAAACTGTAACCACCATCAGATCCGCTGCTGCCATTCCAACCAGGTAACGGGTGATGCATTTGGAGAGTCCGCATTTTCCCCGAGATAGGATCACAATCGCCGTTAAATTAACTACAGGAAATTTGGAGACACAAAAAAACAACAACACAGAATTATCGTTACTTGCAAATGTCTGAATACCCAACAGTTTTTAATGCTATGCAGCCTATAGTTTTCTTGGAAGTGAAAAGCAGAAATTCAATAATCTGATTTTCCGTGACTCACACACCAGTGAACGGACAATCGCTCCATAAAATAAAACACCAGTTCCAGTGTTTCAGATAAAAAGCTGACGGAATAATCTGTAGCAAAACCATGACATTGAATGCATAAGTTATACGTTAGTGGCTATGGAAGATCAGCTTTAAGTGCCGATATTCAAATGGCGGGTCAGTCGAAAAAGCTTGTGATTTGGCAATGCGACCACTGTTGTTTTGAATTCAGAGCAAGGTGAAACTACGGAATTATGACAATATCGGCACCAGCGTAACTGACAAAAGAAAAAGAAAAACGTCACTTCGAAAAATGTGGAAACTGATCAAGTCAATCAGATGCTTGAATCATCAATTCTGGAAACACATTTCAGAGGAAGGTAGCATCTGTACCCAGTAAAAGTCCAAACAGTGCAGTGGAACACAAGCAAGATGACGGCACCACGCATCTAGTGACCAGCTCCAGTTTCTTACCAGGGACGCTGATCGCTACAATTGTAGGATAGAAAATGGCCGCGATGTAGTAAATCGCTGGATATCCCATATTCCGGCGGAAGCAGCGTTCAGTTGTAAGGAAAGTTCCAATTGCTCATATGGACCGGTGATCGGTTTTACAGAGAAATATACAATTCAGAGTAATCCCACTGAGGCAATTATTGTGGTTATCACGTCAGTCATATTAGGGACAAACAGCCACACAAACACTAGAATTAATGTGTTCTCTCATTACGCAACCGTGCCATAAATTCCTTTCCCTAAGGGATATTAAAAGTTATTAACTTTTAAACAAAAGATAATATGAAACTTACCAAGGTAATTTCCAAGACAACTGGCTGCTGTGCAGATGTGGGACATTTCTGATCAATGTCGTTTCTAACAGAAACCATCATCCTGAACAATCAACTTCAAACAGATTTATTTTCTCACATTCGGACGAGCACATTCGCTTCCGACGTTATGGTCGGGACGTTAGCTCGGCCGGTGAAATGCAGTACACGTTTTGAAGGAGGAAATAGAATAACTTTTCCTTTCGCTTGTTCTGGTCATTTCGAATCAATTGAATGGCGAAAGTAACAGCTGATGACATGTTTCACAATAAAACCCGCGGTAGTCTGTTATTCTAAGTATATACTAAAAATTGGCAGCGGTATTCCAGGGATTTTGATAATAAAAATAAGTTACGAGCCCACGCGATACTAGCTGCAGTTGGCGGACCGATTGGCGACACACCGGACGTTCGGTAGGAGGCACTGAATGGCACATAGGGAACGACTTTACCACTTTACCCCATACCCGTGACGGGCGGTGCAGCCTTAACATTAAAGATCTGAGCCAGAGCTGCAACTGTTCTACCACCATTTCCCATCAATAATCTGTTTGAACAGAAGTAGAAACTAAGATCAGTGATCCGTCCGCACGTTCCCAGGCTGGTCTAATATTTGCCAGCGCGAATGAATTAAATGCCATAAAGTGCAATGCAGAATATATTAGCACTGAAAGTGGGCGCTGAATCACCAAACCTGCTGATCGTGTCCCCATGAATCAGTGCTGAGTCACGACACTTTTTCCCCATATAAGAATCGCACGTTGACTTTCAATTTTCATTCAGACACAGCAAACTAAAAGCAAGTGGACCCAATACTGGATTAGCAGACTGGATGCTTTTATTTTTGGACTGTGACTATTGTGCCGCAGGGATTGGGATTAGGCCCGTTGATATGTATCAGATATAACTATGATTTAGATGTCAATGTGGACAACTGGTTCAGTGAAAAAAAAACCTGCGGATTTCTCCATGATCGGGACCTCCTGTACAGTCAGGAAGGTTATCCAAGCTTCTAGCGTGAACTTGACTGTCTGGGGAATGGGTTCAAAAATAGCAGATTGATTTGAACACGGGCAAGTGTGAGGTGGTGTGTGGTGGGAGAAAACCATACCGCAGAGTAAGTCGCGCGCACTGAACCGTAGGAATTTATTGTGCAGCATTTAAAAAGAGATCTGAGAATACAGATCCAAAATTCCAGGAAAACGGTATCACAGACAGATCGGGACGTAATGAGCTCTAATCATATTCACTGAGTACAGGAGTCGGGACGTTATGTTGAAGCAGTTCAACACCTCGGTGAGGCCATTGTTAGAATATCGTGGGCAGCTCTGGTCACCTATATTTAAAAATTTCACCAACATTCAAATATTGCAGTGATCATTCACAAGGAAGTGTTCGGGTATTTAGGCCAAGCATTTTATGAAAGGTCAAATAGGTCGCGAATTTATTCCCTGGGGAGCAGGAAAATGAGTGGAGATCTTACAGAGAGCACCAAATTATCAGAGTTATAGAAAAAGTGAATGCTTTCAGATTTTCCCCATGGTCTGAGTGAATCTGCACCTGGATACTATAGGTTTAGGGTGAAAGGCGAAAAATAGAAAAGGGATATGTGGGAAGTCTTATTCACTCCGAGGGTCGAGCGACTGTGGAAGGAACTGCCAGCGGAAATGTTAGACACGGATTCAGTTCGATCATTTCAATGCAGCTACTTGGATGAGAGACGGACGGACGGTTCAGATAAATGGCAGAAGCAGAAGATCACATACATGGGCCGAAGTGCCTATTTACTTGTAGAAATAATCGATAACTCCATTACTATCTGTATCCCGTTTCCCATTCAGTGTCTTCTCATTTTCCTCACCAATCTAATGCAATATAATGAAGCGGGGTTCCTTTTCTGAATAGTATCAATACTCCTGTGACTTGCGAAAATATTTTCTCGTTAACTGGGGATTACTCAAAGATACTCTTGCTCCGTGCCATGTGTGGACAGAAATTAGGATACTTTAAGAGGCAAGTCATAGAGCAAGTCTTCAGCGTGAATCTTTGCCCTCCTTGCAAGACAGATTTCAGTACAATTTGCGAATCAAACTGGGGTTCACTGGCTATTATTCCTTATTGACCGACCGTGGATCCATTTAGATAGGAATGCTGGGAATTGTTTATGCATTCAATCGCTGATGCCAAAGGCATGGATTTTAGAGGGTGTCTGCAAAGCGATAGTGTTATACAATGCGGTACCACAATCTACATTGTTTCTCACCAGCATAGAGGCTGACACACCTTAAGAACCGGCTATAACCGTCTGACCTGGAAGAATAGATTGTCACCCATGGTGTTTCCTGAGAGAAGTGGTGGAGCTTTAGGTGTGGCCCTTATAAATCTTGCAGGATATCAGTAGCGAGAGATAGTGGAAAAGACAATAATGTAGAAAGCGATACCTGCAGAAGGGGCACAAGGTGGCGGGGTGGGGTAGGGGATGTGAATCGTGTTAAAGTTGAAGACGTAGGAAGTTCAGGGGGACGAGATGCTCGTGGTGTAAGGTAACGACATGCAGATCCTCTTCCCAGCTGTGACACGGGATGGAGGAATGAGGGAAAATTCCCCAGTAAGGTGCGACATGGATATCCGGAAATTCTTACCCGTTTCTGGGTGATAATTTCGTTCGGTCAAGCAAAGGCCAGGGAATTCTTGTGTAAAATCAAAACACTGGAAACTGCAAAATAATGGTGATTACTCTTTGAAAATACATCAAGCGTGTCAGGATGATTTGCCAGGTCCTTCAGTTGTTTTTGTCCCAGAGCTTTAGGCCGAACGGTCAATTTATGAGCTGGACTCTATTATTCTCCGTATTCTTCTTTCGGTCTTTTCGGGTTATTGTTGTTAAAGATGAGGGATAATGAGCAAGGTGGGCCATTCAAGTTCAATGCCAGAAATCGGGAAAGGATTTATTTTTGGTGAAGGACTGTGAGGGTGGTTTTACCATAGAACCATTAAACATAACAAAACAGAAACAGGCCTTTTGCCCCTTCTTGGCTGTGCCGAACTATTTTTCTGCCTAGTCCCACTGACCTGGACCTGGGCTATATCCCTCCAAACCCCTCTCAGTCATATACCTGTCCAAGATTTTCTTAAATGTCAGAAGTGAGACTGCATTCACCACTTCATCTGGCTGCTCATTCCACACTCCCCCCACTCTCTTCGTAAAGAACCCTCCCAATGTTCCCTTTAAACTTTCCCCTTTCACCCTTAACCCTCTGTTTTTTATTCTCCCCTAGCCTCAGTGTAAAAAACCTGCTTGCATTCACTCTATCTATACCTATCATAATTTTATAAACCTCTATCAAATATCCCCTCATTCTCCTACGCTCCAGGGAATAAAGTCCTAACCTATTCAACCTTTCTCTGTAACTCAGTTTCTCAAGTCCTGGCAACATCCTTGTAAACCTTCTCTGCACCTCTACTTATACTCGATACTTTGATATATAAAGGGGCTGTTGTTCGACGGGATAAGAAAAGTGAAGACGCTGAAGAGAACCTGTGGTAGAATGCGATCCGGTGGTCGACCCGTTTATTCGTGATGGATTGCGAGCGACGTTCGGCAGGTAGCGAGAGCTTCCATACAGACCGAGGGGTGGCGCGTGAGTAACCAAGAAGTTGGAGATGAGCTCCAACTAGTGCACATTTGACTGCTTAATTAAAATGGGCCATTTTCTTTTTGATTTCTTTTCTATCACTTAAGTTAAGATTCTTAAATATGACCATAAGCAGAGTTAGGCCATTCGGCCCATCGAGCCTGCTCCGCCCTGGGCTGATCTAATTCTTCCAGTCATTCAACTCTCCTGCTTTCATGCGCATATAAATAGACTGAATATATATGTGGGTATATATATATATATATAGGTAGATTGAAAATGACTACAATTACGAGACAGAAATGGTAATTTGATTCCCTTTATGGACTGTGAGGACACAACTAGAGACATTTCCCTCCTTCCAAATGGTCAATTACTACAATGAACAGGACTGTCACAGCTCTACAGGCACACACTGACCACACTGGTGTCATCACTGCTTCCTCTGGCATGTCACCGACAACATGTCTTTGCCTTTCCAGTTCACTCAACACTGCAATGAATTATCACAGCTTATTCGGTCCCACGGTCTCAAACAATGAGAATATAACTGCTTATTCAGAACCATCTGTCAGGATGCTGGTAATTTCATTGCTTTCTCCAGGCTCATCATGGAAACAGCTAAAACACGATCTATGACCACAAGACCATAAAAACATAAGAATATCGCTCTTTATTAAAATGCTCCTCGGCGCAGTCACATTGTTAGTAACGATGTCCAGTCATCACTGACCACAATGTTAATGGATTTCAGGACATATTGGTCATGTCTTTCTTTGTTAATGTCCGTACCCTTGCAGCAGATAAATTGCTGGTCGCCGCAAATTACAAACAGTGGCATCAATATCTGAAATGTGCAATAAGTAATGACATTTACATCACTCTGCACAGCAGGAGATGGTCACGTGATGTGGACAGCCGTTCCATGCAACTTCTCATTGTGGTCTTGATGTTACCAGTTATACTGTTCAGAGGTCGGAGATGTACGGTCAGTGTACCTTCGAGTGGAAGCAGCGGAACATAATCACATGGAATCTCGGCTTTTGTTGCTCTTTGGGCAGCAATATCAGGAGTGACCGGGCGATTAAAGAGAGATATTTACTCTTTTTTTGTCATCACATTAGGCCGTGTTTAACTGTCGATTCACCGGCACAGTTTTCGTTCCGTCTAAGTGAAATTCGGTGTTCCTTATTTGCAAGCCCGGTTGCACTCTAATTTAACCATTTCTTTGAAAATAAATCCAGACATTGTTCGGTGGATTCCTTGTTAAATAATCTTAAAGGTGAAAATAGGTAGAGCTTCTGCTCGGTAGGTTCAGATAAATGAAACCACCGGGGAACATAAGAATGCCGAGTCTTCATCACTAACGCCTTTAGACAACCGATATGTTTTAGTGTAATGTCCCATACCAGGACTAAAATCGTGAATATATTTGTTAAATTACCCTGTATACATGTAAGCTTATGTTAGGTATAAATAACCAGTAAAAAGTGTGCTGTATGCTACGAATAAATGTATATGCTTTTGTTGCTTCAAGCAGGCGGGGTAGAACAACAAGAGAGAATTGTTACACATCACTAATCAGATTAATTACAGTCAGGATGAGATGTAGTTAACCCGTTATAGTTTGGCACTTGCACAACTACGGAATATGTTCAGTTATATTGCGGGGTACATTAAAAAATAAGAGATATTTTTCTTAAAGATTTTTAAATGATTTATAAATATTGCACAAATGAGATAAAACTTTGCCAGGAACAGAATAAATTGGTCACGGCAGATGGGCAGTAATGTGAATCACAGCAGGGTGAACGTGCGCAAACTCACCACAAAGGGCACTCACGCTCACCTGTCTGAGCTACTGGAGATCCAATACCTGGCTTTGGACCGGAGGACGCCTGATATGAAGCAGGCTTATTCACTGTAAGATTCGAAGCCCGGAACTATTACGGACCTGGATTATTATTCAAAGACGCAGTTCCGTTCAGTATGCAGATTAGTCTGCACTTTTCCTAACACGTCACTGATCCGGCTGGTGTTATCACTGATTATTTTGAATCATCACTGTGCTGAAATAATGATATCACTACTGGCCATTCTGACAACATCATTAATCGTTATTCGAACAGATAATGATGCTGCTTCTGCAGCCTCAGCTGATCAAAGTGACGTTCCGGCGTAACCTCGACATACACTGGCGCACATTCCAAAGATATCCGTATTTTGAATATCTTCTCTATGTATAAAATTCAGCTAATAAAAGTTCACAGAATTTGCACAGTCTTGAGTGGTCTTGCTGGGCACCGAGGACGGTTGGTATGGCGGCAGTATAAGCTAGGTTGGCCCTCCATGCCTTCCTCCTGCAGTGCCGCATCAGGGCCTTTGCTGACGGGTCTTCCACCGTAGCTAGAACGGGGATTGGTAACCATAAAGTTATCAGAGAGTGACATACAGTTCTGCTCTCATCGTCATCTATATATATATATAAAGTATAATTTTTATTTTTCCTTTCTGTCTTTCTTCTCAGCTATTAATTTACCTGATCTTCTTCCACCCTCTGTTTTTGTTTTGCTATACAAATAGATCCTTGAGACCATCTCTACCATACCTTGACAATAACCACACGTCCTTGGTAGATCCAGATTCCGGCTCACATGGACAACGAGATTACTTCCTTAACACTAATAGTTCTTCAGTGAAACGGCAATGTTCATTTAGTGATTTTGTTTTGGCTTATTGAAGCATTTTGAAGCCTTCCATCGAACAGTAATTGTATGAGGGCGTGCCCTGTCAATATTGTAAGTGGATTCAATCCCACTATGTAGGCGAAATGCTGTACCGCCCAGAGAACAGTTAACAAATGTTTTTTCACAAACAACATCCTCCTGTTCAGCTGGTGAGAGCATGCGTGATGCATACACAACTCGTCTTAAAATCCCATGCGTCTCCTCTGACAGTTCTACTGAGGGGATGGTATCATTGTCGCCACTTGCAATGAGAATGGTTCACTCCAGTAAAGGAGCTGCCTTACTGTAAAATCCATCAATGTGATCCCTAGAGAAGCCTGCCAGCCCCGGAAAGGTCCGCAGCCCTTTCAGTTGTCACGGAAGAGGCGATTTCATCACTGATTCTCCTTTTTGCTTTTCAGTTTCTCTTTTTCCGAATGTCAAAGTCATTCAGAAATAACTAACTAAATTTATCACCACCTCTGATTTTACGGTTTACCTCTAGTCCCACTGCAAGTAATAATTGCATCCGTTCTGTCAATAGCCCATAATGTTCCCACTTGGTTTAAGTCTTCAGGAGTAGATCATTTACATATTGTACACAGCACTCGAGTAAACAGCTTGTATCCTCTCCCTGAGCACTGGGGAAATAGAGAGCTGGAATTATAGAACCCCTCCAGCAGGGCAGTCCTCGTATACTGCCGTCCCTGAAAAGTACATGCAATCTTGTATCGGCACTCTCTTTCTAGCAGGATAGTCGAAAATTCATTATTTATGGATGAAACTGTCAAGCATTGCGCTCTTTCATTCTGTTTGATCTCCGCCTCTGGGTTAGTTGCTACAGTTGGGGCTGTTAACGGAATTTCGTAATTCAGCTATCGATTGTCTATTGTGAACCTCCAACTACCATTTGGATTCTTCACTGGCCATATAAGTCAGTTATTAGTGGCGGCAATTGGAACCAGTACTCCTTGCTGTGAAATACTCTGTATTACCGCACCCACATCTGATTTCTGTTTGGGAACCCGTATTGTTTCTTCGGCGCTGGGTTTCGTTCTTGGTGCATAAGCTGCCAGCTCTCTTTCCGCAGTCATGCGTGTGTCTTCAAAATGTTCCCGAGTTCTGTGCAAGAATTTGCTGCACCATCTGACCATTGTTCATCTTCTCCGGTTTAGAACCACATTTCACCCATTGTGCATATTCTACCCTGATATTCTCCTACTGGGATCTGCATGTGATGTTTCCATTCTTGCCGGTTGGCATCTTCCGAATCACGCAATTAACTGGATCAAAACAAAGCCCGGCCTTGGCCATATAATCACTCTTCACTATATGTTCCTGCTTCCAGGGTAACTCTACAAACACTACTGAATGTTTCAATGCTATGCTTACTGTTCTGACTTCAGATGGTACACTCACATGTCGCACTTGTGAATGTCCTCTGAATCCACGTAGGATAATTTTACATTGAATCTTTCAATTTGTGTGTGTTTTTTTTTACATTTCCGATGTTGATGGTGTTTTCCGGATCTTCTAGTGTCCAGAAACAGTAACAGGGCGGCCTCCAATCCAACCACTAGATTATGTTTTCATCGTACCTTCTGTCTCACCAACATGTTGTTCAGGACTGACACAATCATTGAGAATCAGAACACAATCCACCGTGTTATTTTGTGTGCTCGGTCTATCTGGCCCCTCCAAGAGCAAACTGCCGTTATCTGCACTTTCCCGCTTCAGGTTTGAACATTCTCTTTGAACATGTCTCCCGTGATCACAGAAACGGCATTTAATTAATTACCTTTAGCTCTCCCTGTTCCTAACCCAGTTCTACTTCCTCTACCCTTCCTTGCCCGTTGATAGTATGGCAGGGAGGTCCTCTATCTTCAATTCTCCAGACAGACTGATATTTAATAGTTATCACCTTCCCATTAGAGAGATTTGTTGGTCTTTCTATCTTCTTTTCCCACTCTTTACTCACCTTCCTCAGTACCCATGCCTCAGTATGTGTGGGGTCGGAAGGATCAAACCTTTCCAGTGCCGTTTCAGATTAGATCTGGTGACTAGCTGCTTGGAAAAAATTTCGATGATCGTCTCTGAGCACACTTGCCCCACTGCACTTTGCAATATCTTCAAGCTGCTGTACCCCGAACGGTGCAGTTTATGTTATGTCCTGCTTTGATTTGTTCCCCCTGTTCCCATTCTCTGATAGTAACTAGGGGTGCCAATCATGCAGACGGTATCACCGGCTCCTGTTGGTATGCTGTTGGGGGGAGTTCCTCGGGAAATGTCGCTTCATAATTATCATAACCGTATCGAGTAGATACATCTGCTGTATCGTACAAATAAACATCTCCGTATTCACCTTCCTCCCTTTTTCTGATCAAAAAGCACGTATCATTCCGCTCTGTGCAGCAATTAGTCCAGCTGCTTTTGAATATCTGCTTTAAACACTTCGCATGATCTCCAGTGTTGCTCTTCCTTTACTGTGCTGATTTCTGAATCACGTTCATAGCAGTCTTTAATCACTGCACTGCTAGTTGGGAAGTTTCTCCCACTTCAACTGACACTGGTTCAGATGCATCAAGTCCATATTTCTCTGAGCATCTACCCCTCTCTCTAAAGGTTTCCACCTCCCTTTGGAGTATTTTGTGTTCTCTACAAATCTATCCCGTTCGGCTTCTGCTTCCTGTTGATATTCTACCGTTTCCTGTTGTAACCCACCTCGGCACAGCTTCTACTTTATGCCGACATCACTTTTCCGATACCAATCTGTGCCGTTCTGTCTCAGCTTTCTTTTTGTTATAACTCTATCAAATCTTCAATTAAACAACCAACTGCTTCTGCGTTTTGTTAATGTTGAAGCTTCATGCTCAGCAGTTCCCTTGGGCGATTTTCCACACGGCATTCCCAGCAAAATTCCCTTCACAGCCAGGGTGACCGGCAAACTCCTCAAATGGCGACGACACCACCAATACGTATTCCTGGAGGAGTCCATTCCAATTGGAATAATCCCAGTTCTTGCTGAATTCCTGAAGTTTCTTGAATTCTTCATCCCGAATTAGGAACAGCTAGCGAGCCAGCCCCAGATATCTTTGTAACTCACCCTCGTGGTCCGACTCGAGTCTTGCTCTGAACAAAGAGTTTATCCGAGCCCACTCAGGAAAGGCATTTCTGATACAAGTATCAGCCCTTGTAATAATGATCGGTGAGGGACAGCTGTCTGTCAACTCTGAATGGACCAAACTAGTTCAATGAGGAAACCGACACAGAGTCCAACGAGACTGCAGATTGCTTTACGATAGGTTGTCATTTTACATAACAAGTAGCTACTCCTCCGAGAGAGTTCTCAGATTTAGCTGGTCATGACATGAAGTTCCTTGCGTCGACATTCAATTGCTATGATTAGGGTGTCCCAGAGCAAGAATCACTTCAGACTCCACGCACTTTGCATAACGAATAGCTACATGTCTGAGAATGGTTTAGCAAGTCATTACATGAAACGTCTTGTGCCCATATTGAAATAATCTGATTAGGTTATCCAAGAACAAGAATCAGTTCAGATTTCACAAAATATGGTGAAACAGAGAACACCAGTTTGACTGCTTCCCTTGTCATTGATTAGTCTGTAGTTTTTTTTTCTGGCCAACACTTAATAAAATAATATTTTCTCCACACCTGCTAGCATATTGCTGGCCTCCCTGCAGGAGAATTCGGGAGAAAAATATGAGTTAAGCTTATTGGCTGTGTACTTCTCTGCATAATTTAATCTATGATTTCTAATGCATTAAACTTCCTACTTGACTTTTCTTTTCGTAATATGTTATTGGGAAACATCTATTGGGATCAATTTTAACATTACCGGAAATATCCTTATCAACCTGCAATTTGGTAATCCGAATTTCCCACTTGACTATAGGCCTCATATATCCATTAGCCTGGCGGTTAGCATTATTATTTTTTTCTTTATCCTTTTAAAAGCTGTCTTTTCTTCAAAATTTTACATTTATCATCATTCATCTATGTAGCCGTCGATAGATTTGTTAGACGTGTCCACAGAAAAAGGATTTCAGGTTGTCTGTGGTGATATGTATATACTTTGTAAATCAGTTTTACTTTCAACTTTGAACTTTGATCTTTTTGCTATTATTTTGTTTTTTTTTTACGACCCTGGGTTAAACGTTTTCTGCCAAGGGTGTCTTCCTTTTGTAAATCCACCGATTGTTCCTTAACTGACTCAACGTCAACGGTTCCTTGCAGTTTACCATCTGAAGTCCGAGCTGCATCTTCATACCTTTGCCTTTCTGACATTCAATTTAATGGTTTTGACTTTTATTCATATACTCTCCGAAAAAAAAGTCACTAACTTTGTTATGATCAGTTTATCCGAAAGACACAACAACATCGGTAATCAAAATTCTATCCTGAATTTTTTAAAGAATTTCACATCTGGACATGTCTTCCCGCCTGGTGGTGCATAAACACACTGGGTCGAAAAACAATAGTACAATAACACAACGAAATCACTATTCTGCAAACCATTAGGCAGTAGGTTTTCCCGCCTTATATACCGGCTGGTTAGCCTCCAACCTAATGGCATGAACATTGACTTCTCTAACGTCCGTTAATACCCCACCTCCCCTTCTTACCCCACTCCTGATATATTTAGTTGTTCGTTTTTTCTCTGTCTCTGCCCATCACTCTGCCTGTTCTTCATCTCCCTCTGGTGCTTCCCTCCTCCTTTCTTTCTTCCTAGGCCTACCGTCACTTGATCCTTTCACTTCTCCAGCTCTGTACCACTTTTGCCAAACACCTTTCCAGCTCTTAGCTTCATCCCACATCCTCCGGGCTTCTCCTATCATTTCGCAATTCCCCCTCCCCCTGATACTTTCAAATCTCTGTGTCTTTCCTTTCAGTTAGTCCTGACGAAGGGTCTCGGCCCGAAACGTCGACAGTGCTTCTCCCTATAGATGCTGCCTGGCCTGCTGTGTTCCGCCAGCATTTTGTGTGTGTTGTTTGAATTTCCAGCATCTGCAGGTTTCCTCGTGTTAGCACATGTACTGTCTCTATTGCCCGTTCCCTCGGTGTCTTTTGTCTTTTGTCTCGCAAAAGACAACCATCCACCGAGCCTGCGCACAGGAGTGATGGACAGGAATGATCGGGGACAGTGAATCAAAGCAGTTCACGTCAGTAGCGGTTCCGAGATTACGACCAGGAGATCAGCCGCTGCCATTCCCATTAGGTAGCGAGTGACACATTTGGAGAGAGCGCACTATTCCCGGCAGAGGATCACAATCGCCACCAACTTCGCAGGAAGGGGCACAGGGAAAAACACTGAGAAAACGCTAAGCATGAGCTAATGCAGAAGTTTGAGGGGATCCTGTAATGTAGTATTTTATTATTGCATTTAACGGCAGACGGGCCCAGATGGAACGCAGAGCTGTCGGAGGCAGAAAAGTTTATACAGTAAAATAAAGTCGATATGATCTGAATATGGATTCCTTACAGCTGACCGAACTGGCAGTGGAAAGCTAAAAATTCAAGAGTTAATTCTTCCTCATCTCGATGAGGAAAGTGAATAATTCCGGACACTGATGGCGGATTTCTTGCAAGAGACAATCATTAACTTCCATGGCGCCCCCTGTCAGCGACAGAACAGCCGAAAGATGGAATAAAAACATGAAAAGCTGAAAACACTCATCCAGGTGTGAAAAACAGTTAAAGTATCTCTCCTCAGATCTCTTCTCAGAGACATCCTGATAGGGGTGTTAACTGGGATTTCTTACCACACACGCTGCTTGGGGCTCAGTGGTTCCAGCATTCCCAGTGTTTGTTTCCAATTCCAGCATTTGCCACCTCACTGACTTTACAAAGAACACTGACTGATTTCAAAAGACACTGCGCAATCTGACACAACCTCACAGACAGACGTGATGTCTCCGATTGAATCCATCACAGGGAAACCGGGGAGAAGAATTCCACATCCAGCAGGAAACTGGGTTCCGTAGTCAGATGTCTGTAACGGTGTCAGATGTAGAAATAATTGAACACATATCACAGTATTGATAACTATGTATACGTTTCACAATGCTGATAACGATGAAACAACACGTCGCTGGCGTTAATTGGCTCAGCAAAGACTGCACTGTGTAGTCCATCAACTGCTTCACATTCAGTCACAGCGCACACGTTTATTAAAAGTCCAGAAGTATCATGCTGCAACATGGAGCTCCTAACAGCTGCTAAAGTGTTACTACCAGTGGACAGATAGATTATTATTACACAACACACAACCACTCATATACAAATGTAGACAATCAATCTGTATAATCTTCGAGGACTGTATACACACAATGTTGGCAAATTCAGTACAGATACTACCGAACCAAAAGCACAGGCACCCGGAGATCACTTTATTGAACACAAATAGCTGAGAAAACTGCCTGACCCGTTAAGTTCCACAGGTGTGGGATGAACCCCTAAATCCCAGCTGCGGTTTGCTTTAAGATCCATGACCCAAAATCGACATCCCCCCTATTTATATTCAATTCCTGAAATGCGCAAGATGGGACAGGACATGTGACAGTGGAATCCAGTGACAGAAACTATTACAATATTGGAATTCATATTGAGCTCCCCCCTGCGGCAGCTGTCCCGACGGCTTACCGGGAATTCCAAAGACTGAAATAAAAGTATAGTAAACTTCTCATCTATCCTTAAGATGACTGGATACACCATTTCAGTGAGAATCTGTGAACTCTGATGCTCCTAAATTCAAAGCTCTGTCAGAACCTCTGAGCTGATGCATTTAAAACGGCCCTGATTATAAAACGAACCAGTCTCCTGAGATTTGCTTATACCCCTGACTCACTTTCCTCTGTACAATTAATCGAACAAGCATTTCCATTCTATACCAGTGCTTTTAATGTAAATATTGGGCCTATTAAAGAAAAATATAACAACTTTCTTGGGCATTACCTCAACAGTGACTCAACTGGTGAAAATAATGCCAAGCTCTCATGACAAAGTCAGAGTTTTGTCACCGAGCAGCCATATTTACATTTTTTGTTGTTCTGGTTGGCTGATTAAACAGCGTAGGACACCCAAACTTCTATCGCTGCGGCTTCCCACTTTCAACTGTCGTCCAGTGTTTCGATTCCCTCCTGGTCACACTGACAAACACACACAAGGGTGTGTTTGAGACCTGTCGGCTACTCTCACTTGGTTTAACCGGCTTGTCGAAGCCGTTTCTCGGGGTGTGACCACTGTCGGATGAAAACAGCTACGGAGAGTCACAGGTGAGAGCTGAGTGCCAGGTGGGAGAAAAGGTGAGCAACCCGCCTTGAAATGGACGGGACATGTTCCCCCACAAGAGGTGCCACTCTCCCTGACACCCCACGCAGGTACAACGCACGTTTCTACCAAAGGCGCTTCTTCCTATCGGAAGACTGCAGGTCACCCTTGGGAAAGGGGTAGCAGATGCTTGTTCGTATGAGCTGCTGTGCGCATCACATTCCCTGTTTATGTGACGTCTGAGGGCAGGCAGACAAACTTTGAAGGTCATTGATAATGGCTGAGTTCACCAGTCTTGTAAAGACTCTGTTGAGAAGAAGGCAATGGCAAACTACTGCAAAAGAAAGCAAAAATCCAAGATCAATTATGTTAATGGGCAGACCATGATCACCCACGACGGGCGACAGGATACATAATAGGGACAATGATCAACGCACTCAAGACGCCTTTCCCGGCAAAGTTTCATTTCCGGTGTTCAGCACTCTGTCTGTACGTTCTCTTGCCGTTTTCCAATCCACTGTAATGCTGACATCCAAGGTCCCATTGACGCGTGGCTTTGCAGTTCTAACAGAAGACATTGAACATCGATTATTTCACTTCTTCAGCGATTCTCTCGCGTCGCATTATGAATTTCATTCGAGTGCAACTTTCTCACGAACTTCGTCATCACAAACTTGGTCGTTAGCTAATTCTGCTGACAGGTACGTGACTCAGCCGTTAGAAGGCCGCTGTGCATAGGTAACTCATGTCTAGGATCTGTAAAATTTGCGTTCATCCGACAGGGAAGTTTGAATGATCCAATGAGGGACCATCTACTGTGGTGATTGCTAAGTAAATGCTGCCCCATGAACAGTTGTCGTTTGCCAGGGAATAACAGATCGTTCTGGTATAAAATTAAAAGGAAAATATATTTACCAATATTTCAACTTTAGCAGTTAGCAGAAAAATGAAAGAAAAATAGAAGAGCCAATTGCAGAAAAACCAGACTAAATTTGCACATAGTAGTTGGAGATTATTTCTGTAGTATTTGGCTGTATCGTTTTACTCACGATGCTGAATTCCAATCACCAGCCACAGGTGGAACTTCTCTCTGAGAACGAACCCTCAAATGTCCTGACTGCGACTCCCACTGAACAAATTGGAGAGATTGGCAGATATGAAAGAGTTTATTCATCACAATAAACATAAGTTTTCTCGGAGATCCTCTCGGTAGAGACTCCAAACTCAAACGACATCAAACGTTTATATACTTGAGAATGGTAATAGTAGTTGCATCCATACAAGTTCACAAGCTACAATGACACAAAGAACACATTTACACATTTCCTTTAAAGAACACATTTGCAGTGAAACCACATTTAATTGCTAAGACGCCTCAAAAGGTTCAGACACTTTTGTTGGGACAGACTATCTCAAACTACTGGTCTAAAAGCTGCTGAGAATCCAGATTCCCAGCATTCAGTTTGTGACGGCAGAGACACCGAAAATCAGGGAACGTAGAGAGACCGATCATGTGCAGTTTGATGGAATCAGTTTAATATGGTGTTATGGCTGGCACAGACACTGTGAGCCAAAGGGACTTTTCCTGTGTTTTACCTTCTCTGTTCTAGGTAGGAGTACGGCGAATATCGGCAACACTGTTTCTTTTCTGAGAGCAGATCTTTCTCACAATGGTGATAAACACCGACCTCTATTTGACCCAGTAGAGGTTTCGTACATAACACAAACAAGCTCAAGGCGGTTACTTGTAATCGAGAAAGGGGGACCTGGGTAAAGTGAAATGAGCTGCGGTCATAACTGGTAGAGAATTAGAATGGGGCAGCCGTTTTACTTTCAAGAGATCACCTCAATGGATAGAAAACCGGTCGCACCGACAGAGCATGTGTGGGAGAGCAGAGTCTGATGGCGTTTGAATCAATATTGGAAGAACAGCACTCCCAATGAACATCTATTAGTAACATCGCAATGTCCATTGTTTGCAATTTCACTAATAATTCACTAAATTAAATACAATCTGACTACGCAGGGATTGCTCATTCGTCTGACGGAAAAGGACTGTATGTAATTTAAGGATCTTTATTTTTAAGTTTGTTGAAAATTCTCCCTATGGAGTTGTTAAGTGGTATTAAAACCCCAGGCGTGCACTGCATTAACATTTCATTCCGAGGGATTGACGGTAGCACAGAACAGAGAAAGTGTGAGAAATGCGGTATAGGTACAGGGATGTGGAGAAAATATTGTACGTGTTCATTGCCTTCATGGAATTTGTTGGCGAGGGAACTGAGAATTTCGTGTTTGTTATTTCTGTGTGTTAATCGCTGAGAAACTGTTTATTACCAATTTACAATCTTCCAACTTGCTGATCATTGCACAAATATCCCCCAGTGATATTGATCCCATCAAATCATCTTTCTTATTCTTCATATATAATGACAAACGAAAGTGAAACTCTATCTCTCCTCTAACTTGCGGAACCGACTCGAACGATGTTCTCGCATGGCTTTTTGCCCTGAGTGGTAAAGGTGCTGGGGACAGTCAGCTCTCCGGAAAGATTTGACAGTGAGAGTTATATATTGTGCAATTGACATTTTCTCCGTTATTGATCAGCCTGAACAACTTGTCCTGTAATGACATCTTGCCCAGAGAATCCTGAGATATGAGGACAGGCCGTTCTCCGGGAAAGTGAATGGGAGGGTATTATTGGGACCTAAACCAGTGTAGCACCAGTACTGGGGACGGTGGGAGGGGGTGCAGGCAGTCCTCTGGGAACTTGTGATTTGGACGGAACAGATCACGCAGCATCCACACAAACAATAATTCTTAGGTTTGGCCGAGCAGGCGGAAGTCATCCCCTAGATTAAGCTGATAGCCGAAAGCACTGTCGGGGTATCGTTAGATGCTGATTGCCCTGGGCATTAAACCAGTTGGATAGATAGTCATACTCCGCATGAATTGTTAATTGTCCTGTTACTTACTGTTAAGTGAGATTGCGGGGGTGGATGTTCGATAAAGTGGCGGGCACAGCGCTTGCTTCGATACATACCAGCACTGATGTAGCGGTGGTGGAGCTGGCGGAATCACAAGCCGAAAATCCTGTAGCATTTGTCGTAGATCTCATAAACTGGGTTCTATCGATTCTGAGGAGTGAGATGAAGGAGAGGCCGGTTTTGGAATGCCTAAATAGTCCCCGTACCACAGGAAAGAGTATGAACTCTGATGTAATATCCGGCGAATAAATGGAAAAATGCCCAGGTCCAAAGTCCCAGATGGGGTAGGCTCCGCTACTCATTGGATTAATGTCCACCCCTGAAGGGGAAGAGAAGTATGAGACCTAGTTTTTAGATGAGTGGCAGTCCTCCGATGACGTAAAGCCATAGAGCTTGATGGAGTGTTTGAGTGAATTGTCTGGTGACGTTGTCAGAGCCGTCAGGTCCCGGTATCCCCTAGCAACCAAGACCGATTACCTGAAAGCTCTGGAAAATGACTTCGGCACGTCAGGAATCCTACTGGAGAAGGCGGCATTTCAGAACATGCGTCAGAAGAAAGGGGAGTGGGGATTGTCTGCTGGAGTACTGGTGATGCCCGAACTGCAGAAGCCGTTGGAATTGATAGTCAGGGACACTACCAATAGCGATTGCACTTTCAAGCGGAGAATGCCCCAGGGGCATCGGTTTCCAGTGAGTGTAATGTCTAGAGTCCCTGTGAGACAAGCCAGGGTGAAATTATAGGAAAAGGGGGAAGGTTGACCGCTGAGCCATTCATCTTCAGGGTTTCTCCGGTTCCTGCAGGTTAGATGGAGAGGTTGGAAGTGAAGATGTTGAAACTGGAAGTCCTTTTTCCGAATGACGAGTTTAAGGTGGGTTGTTCCACGTGCGCTCGTCACACTATTCGAGTGACTGAGGACACCCCGTTCAGAGAGAGGTCGAGGAGACTGGCCGCTGCAGAGGTGGAAGAAGTTCTAAAATCCAATTCAATGGGTATTTCAGCAGGTTCTTGAGTTCTTCCCTGAATTTGCTCTGGGTTAGGGTGTAAATAAAAGTGTTGCTGCAGGAACCGAGAATCTGCAGCATTCCCGATATTTCTTCAGTTAGGTAGCGGGGATCTGTCACAGAATAATAAACAAAACTCTTAGAAATCCGTTGATAAATATAAAATGCCTGCCGTGTTACCCAGCACAGTATGAAACTACCGGTTATGCTGAAGAGCAAAATGATGGATTTGTGTCGGTTCTCCATCTCCCGGTCCTTGTCATTCTCTCCACTCTTTTGTCCCCGGAGCCCCAGACGGGCTCGGCTTGCTGCTAGAATCTGCCTAACCGTGCGAATATTGAGCAGCAAAATCAGAAAGAATGGGACACAAGGGGTTAAAATGCGGTGAAACATTGCAAATGCCGCCCATGAGGGAGAACGTTTGTAGCTCGATGTATAAACACAGTACCACGGAACACCGTCAATTATTACCAAAGGCTCGTACACAAAGCCCCAGGGGACACACTCCAAACACGCCAGCACACTCACTGTCCCGATAACCACAGCCGCCGTTCTCTCGGTGCAATATTTTGGTTTCAAATTCTCGCAGCAAATAGCCACAAATCGATCGACGGTGAAAGCGACAGTCAGCCAGACGGAGGCCGCAGTGCTCGCAAAAATTAACCATGCACCGAGTCTACACACAGGAGTGATGAACAGGAATGATCGGGGAAAGTAAATCCAAGGTGTCCACGTCAGTAGCGGATAGGCAATAACCAGCAAGAGATCGGCGGCGGCCATTCCCACCAGGTAACGACTGACGCATTTGGACAGACCGCACTTTCCTCGGGACACAATCACAATCGCCAGCAAGTTCGCTGAAAGAGAGACAGGGAAGAGCAAGTTGAAAAAAAACACTGAGCAGAGGCCAGTGCAGCAATGTGAGGGGATATTGTAATACCTCCTTTCTTTTACAAATTTTTTATTAAGTTTCCAATAAACAATATTAATACTAATACCTAGAGATCAGGAATACATTAATAACGGTTAACATGTAGAAACACATATTCCAAGTAACAAATGGAGTCTAACCTCCCAACCTCTTAGTAATTAACCATGAAAAAGATCATTATGATTACGAAAAAAGAGAAAAAGAGAAAAAAAAACACCAATCTAAAACAAACGAACTAAAAAAAAACAAAGATTGGGCTGCCATAATTCATCGGTTAAAATTTAATTTTATCGTTTAACTGCGATACTCTATCCATAAGAAATACTGAAAAAAGGATTCAGAAAGTGTCAATTTACATCATTTGAAAACATTGAATAATTGGCTCCAGGTTTCTTCAAATTTAACCGAGGGGTCCATAGTACTGCTCGTAACCTTTTCCAAATTTAAACATGGAATCGTTTGGGTAAACCATTGAAATGTGGTAGGTAGATTGCAAATCTTTCCATTTAAATAAAATCGATCTTTCTGGATATTAATGTCACGAACGCAATTAAACGACAAGCTGATGAGGATAAATGAATGGAGTGTATCACTGCTAGTCCAAAGTTTGCAGTAATAGGATGAAGTTTTAAATCAACACACAGAACGGCTGAAATAATATCAAAAATATCTTTCCAATATTTTCTAAAGAAGACAAGACCAGAACGTATGTGTCATAAAAGTTACTTCAGAATTACATCTATCACAAACAGGGCTTAAATGACGGTAGAAATGTGCTAACATATCCTTGGACATATGAGCCCTATGAACCACCTAATATTGTATCAAAGCATGTCTGGCATACATCGATGAAGTATTAACTAGTTTAAGAATTTTCTCCCATTCCTCTGTAGATAAATATATTTGTCGTTCTCGTTCGTAATTTTATCAGGAGTACCTAGACGTATTTTCTTAATCAAATCATAAATAATTGCTATTAACTGCTTCTGAAAGGGGTTTAAACTATTTGTTTTTATGTAACTTCGATTGGATGTGATATCGGAAAGGTAGATAAAGTAGTATTCAGAAAGGTTCTAATCTGTAGGTATCTGAAAAAGTGTGATCTAGGCAAATTATATTTATTAGACAACTGTTCAAAAAACATGTCAATCATCCATAAATAAATCACGAAAACATGTTATTCCTTTTTTTTCCATAACAAAAAAGGTTGGATCAATTCTAGATGGTTGTAAAAGAACGTTAGAGATAATAGAGCTTGACAGGATAAATTCATTCAATCTAAAAGAATTACGAAATTGAAAACATTCGAATTGTATGGTTAACTATTGGATTTATCACGTGTTTATTCAGTTTAGTAAATACAAAGGGAAGCCCAGCTCCTAGAATAGACGCCAATGAAAACCCCTGTACAGACTCCCGCTCGAGGTTCATCCATCGTGGAGAAAGTGTTTCATCCAGCTCTTGTGTCCAAAACATTAAATATCAAATATTAATTGCCCAGTAATAAAATCAAAGATTCGTCAGAGCAAAACCACCTTCCCTTTTGATTTCTGCAAATATTTCTTACTTAACCAGGAATTTTTATATTGCCATATATATGAAAAAATTTTAGAATCGACAGTATCAAAAAGAGATTTAGGAATACAAATTGATACTGCCTGAAACAAATACTCAAATTTAGGTAAAATAAACATCTTAATAGCTTTAATTCTACAGATCAATGTTAAAGAAAGTGGGGACCATTTAGTAGACAGTTGTTTAACATGATCAATTAAAAGCTAAAAAAAACCTTTAAATATATCCTAATATAAACACAAAATGCTGGCAGAGCTCAGCAGGCCAGACAGCATCTATGGGAGGAGGTAGTGACGAAGTTTCAGGCCGAAACCCTTCAGCATTATTTCCATTGCAGCGAATATTTTCTCAAGATTTTCATCCAGTTTTGTATCCAATACGTCGAATCTTTTATGCAGTAAGTTCGAAATAGCTTGTAAAGTAAGTTGAGGCTGTGTTGGTTGGTCTTCTTTCTTCCCGTTTCCATTACCGGTTTCTTTGCCTTCGGCTAATGCCTTTCTTGTACTGATGAAAGAAATGTGAAGTGATAGTGGGAAGGGAAAACCTCCTCAGAGTCCATGCAGGAATGAACATTTTCTACTGGCGCCTCCGCATCTCGTCTCCTGAAATGAATGCGTCCGCACCCTGATTGCGGGGCAGCTCCAATGGACAGTCATCAGCTTCCATGGCACTCCCTATCAGGACAACAGAATGACAGTACAACACAAACGGGTACGCTGGACATGAGTTTTGTCTCATCCGGACAAAACTGAATTTATGAAAAAAACAGTTAAGCGTCTCTTCTCAAAAACGTTCTCACAGAGGCCCATGACAAACCTGTTAAACTTTATCCTTCCATTCAAGTATTTCCCATGTTTGTTTCCCAATTCAGCATTCGCCACCTCAGTGACTTTATATCAGAACCTTGACTATTACCACAGTTATAGCGCATTTGACACAACGTGAGAGAAATATATGGATATGACACCTCAATGAAACCGTCACAGGGAAGCAGGGGAGAGGAATTCATCGTCCAACAGCCAACGCAGTGTCGCTTATAGATAACTGTATCAGTGTCAAGTGAGATATAATATAATACATTTTATAGTTGCCACACGTCTGTTCTGATAATTGGCTCAGCAATGACTTCATTGTGTTGTCCATCAAATGCTTCACATTCAGTCACATCGCACACATTTATTAAAAATCTACAGGTTTAATGCTACAACATGGAACTCCTCACATTTTTTAAAGTGTGACTACCAGTCTATGGTTTGATTACTGCCCCTCTCACGACCACTTACATAAATGCAGACAATCTTTCGGTATAAACACGGGGAGCTGCATAAACATAATAATCTGAGATTTCAGTACACCTACTACCAGACCAAGAGCAGAGAATCCCGATCATCACACTACTCAACAGAAGCAACTGAGAGAACTCTGCCTGATCCGTTGAGTTCCAGCATCGGTTTGTTTATAGATCCAGATCCACAAATCCACATTCCCAGTGTTTCAATTGCATTGCTGAAATGCGGAAGACTGGGTCTGGACATGTGGCAGTGGAATCCAGCGTCAGGAGCAATCACAAAATTGAAATTCAACGTCAGTTCCCACCTACAGCAGCTGATACGTCGGCTTACCGGGGATTCCAAAGGCTGAAATAAAAGGGTAGTAAACTTCCCCTATTCTCAGGATGACTGGATAACCCATTTCAGTGAGAATTTGATTTCTGTTGCTCTCGAATTCACAGGACAGGCAGAAACTCTGAGCTGATGCTTTCAAAACGTCGTTGTTTTATACAAAGGATCAGCCTCCAGAGATACGGTTGGACATCCGAATAACGTCATTGGTTACAATTACTCGAACAAACACTTTAATTCAACACCGTTGATTCTGATGTAAATATTGGGCAGTTTGAAGAGAAACATTTCAACATTCTTGGGCATTACATCAGCATTGCAACTTATGACAGAGTCAGAGCTTTCACTCGCAGCAGCCATTTTTACAGGGTTCATGTTTTTGTTGTCTAATTATTCATTTGGAAGCAGATTTCACCGAACCGTACAAACCATAACGTCTGTCCCTGCGGTTTCCCATTTTCAAACCTCTCCTGCTCCCCCACCCCCCACACTCACACCACACACACACATATGCACGGACACATAAACACGGATACGAATAGATAGTAGATCCTGCAAGTGAAAGCGGGCACACACGAAGTGCTGGAAAACCCTCCCTGAGTTCCTCAAACATCTTGATATGTTGCTGAAGAGGTAGACTTCCGTGAGACGTCCATCACAGACCCGGCTAACTTCTTCCTCTCTCCCACTGACCCAGTATCCATCTTCTGCCCGCAGGGAAGGGCGACAACATTCCTTCCTGCCGAAGCACAAGGTAAAGGGCAGCCGCTCCGCTCTCACATCAAAGGTGTGTTTGAGAGCACAGGGATACCGACAGATCATCAGTTCCACCGTCTCAGACCGAAGGCGTTGAGTTCCACACAGAGCCCAAGGCAGAAACCCATTCCACTGTTACAGTGAAGCACACAGTTTCAATATGTTCATTATAGTCTGCGCCACAGTGTGCTACAGGTAGAAAGACGGACCCAGGTCACAAATCCCCACACACGGTGCCGGGAGGACAGGAACAGTAGGGTGGTCAGAGACAGTTGAAGCATTACTAACTGATGAACGTGGTGGTGGTGGAATTTAAGAAAGTTTCTGATCAGCAAATAAGGTTCTGGTGTGCTTGTGTGGACTTAGAATTCGTCAGCAATTCCAAGACAAACAGAGGGAATAGAAGTGCCACTTTCGATTTGGGAAGTTGTGACTCTGAAATTAGAGCTGAGACCCGAGTTATTCACAGTATACATCACAGATTTGGATGTGCGATTGTATCAATGTGCGCTGGTGTTACAGAGCTGGCTGGCTGGACCAATAGAGGGAAGGATACAGGGTGGGTCCGGGGACGCAGAAAGAAGTGAATGAGTGAGCATCTGGTAGATGTAGAAAGTGCGGGGTGAGGGGATAGATAGAGTTAAAGTGAATGTTTTTTTTTTCCATTGAGAGTAGGGGAGATTCAAACAAGAGGATCTGAGCTGATAGTTAAGGGACAGAAGTTTAGGGGTAACACGAAGGGGTAGCTGTGTAGAACGAGCTTCCAGTAGAAGTGGTACAGGCAGGTTAGATTTTGTCATTTAAAAAAAATGGATAGGTATATGGACAGAAATGGAATTGAGGGCTGAGTGCGGGCCAGTGGGATCTAGGTGATAGTAAGCGTTCGGCAGGGACCAGAAGGGCCAAGATGGCCTGTTTCCGTGATGTAATTGTTATATGGTTATAAGTTTGTTAAACAGGACCTTCCCTTTCTGAATCCATGCTACGTCTCTCTAATGGGACCACTCCTTTCTAAATAGTTTGCTATTTCTTCCTTAATGACATATCCAACATGACCCTACTTCTTAATGTTTGGCATAGTTGTAGCAAAGGGACAGGAAAGCATTATGGGGAACTCACAGAGGTGGGCATGTTTTGGCACAGCACTTGGGGAACGAATCCCTGTGTGGGCCTTGCCGAAAAGATGTCTCTAACCTGTGGGAAACTGCCACATCTTCGGTGGCCACTAATCCTGCACTTATGTATGACTCTAGTTGACTGGAAGCCCGCAAAAGAAAGGCAATAGATAACGGTCCATTACATGGGTAAATCTGTATGGTCTCTTTAGTTCGTAATTAGTTACAATCAGTAGGATATATCCACCGCGGTTGTCCTTCTAACTTGACTGTCGTGGGCGTGGTGAGCAGTACATGGAATGGCCCTTTCCTGCAATTTGCCACGGCACCAGTTCTTAATTAATACGTAGTCCTCACGTTTGTTTTTGGGGTAGTCGCCTTCACTTGTCGTATCGCCTTGTGTGCCTGATGCACCTGTGAATGTAAGACTCGGAGAATCTTAGTTAGGTCGCTTGTTTATATCGAGAGTGGAAGGCCGCACGGAAACCCTTAATCCTTGGGGGCTTTCCAAAGATGATTTCAGCTGGTGAAAATCCGTATTTTTTTTCCTCGGGGGCGTGGCCCTCGAATAATGCTGAGGGAAAAACCTTTAACCATTTAAGCCCTATTTCTTCAGTGAGTTGTGCAATTTGTTTTTTTTTTAACGTACCATTTGCCCTTTCCACTATACCTGCGGCCTGCGGATGGAGAAAGCAATGGAATTGTTGTTGAATGGATAAGGCATTACAGATTTCCTCATTTCACGTTGCTACAAAGTGGGGATGCCATCTGAACTCAACATTTCTGGGTACTCTAGCTGCTGTCAGGGCTTATTAGGAGCTTGAAGAGATATGTATGTAAACAAATACACCCAAAAACGTCTATAGTTGTGCCGGGAAGAGCACTCTGACCGGCTGCATCACCTTCTGATTTGGAGGGGCTACTGCACAGGACCGAAATAAGTTGCAGAAGGTTGTAAATCTAGTCAGTTCCATCTTGGACACGAGCCTACAAAGTACCAAGGACATCCTCAGGAAGCGGGGTCTCAGAAAAGCGGTGTCCATCACCAAGGACCACCAGCACCCAAGGAATGTCCTTTTCTCAATGTTACCATCAGGTAGGAGGTACAGAGACCTGAAAGCACATACGCAGTGATTCAGGAACAGCTTCTTCACCCCGTCATCCGATTCCTAAATGGACTTTGAAGCATGGACATTACCTCTTTTTTTAAATGTGCAATACTACATTTTAACACATTCTTTTAAATCTATTCAATATACGTAAAGGCTTTACTTGCTAATTGATTACTATTATTTTATCTCTGTTAGATTACGTATTGCATTGAACTGCTGCTGCTAAGTTAACAAATTTCCCGTCACATGCCGGTGATAATAAACCTGATTCTGTTTATTCGTGGAAGGGATTGCCTCGATTCATCTGCTAAACCTATCTATGATCCCCAATCAACATTTGTAGGAATGCACTCCAGGTTGTCCAATAAAATCAATTTGTAAATATGAAAAGGAGCTTCCAGG
Source organism: Hypanus sabinus (assembly GCF_030144855.1). Lineage (NCBI taxonomy): Eukaryota > Metazoa > Chordata > Chondrichthyes > Myliobatiformes > Dasyatidae > Hypanus > Hypanus sabinus. The sequence continues at coordinate 167,758,872 of NC_082715.1, forward strand.
TAAGGGACTGGCGCCCGACACACACGGTGTCCTCCTTGTTGCTGCTTGCTGCAATTTCGGATGCCACTTTGTTTGCAGCAAACTATTTACCCTTCCCTCATTTCCGAGGTAAGTACAGGTTTGATTAAAATGAAGGAGGATTGGTAGGAATTGGGTAGGGACGGAGAGCTGTCCCGCAGAGGTGTACCAGAGGCCCGTCACGGCACTATCCTTGCAGCCTATCTGTGAACAGAATCTGCGTTCCTCCTCAGGGTCGTCCCGCTGAAACGTACATACGACTTGCATGTCTGGCATACCCGTGCTGTCGGAGTGGCGCGAGGGGTCTTTGCGGGTCCCCGGTGGTATTTTAATTTTGAGTACCTGGGCTGTAACTTTGACAGCCTCATCAGCCATCGCGTTATCGGTGGAGGTTTCATCAGTCTGGTAGGTATGAGCCGAGCAGTTGATAATGACCACTGTTTTCGAAAACTGAAAGGCAGTGAGGAGAGCCTGTACAAAGGTAGCATTGCTAATAGGATGTCCTGGGGAGGTGCGGAAACCCCAGCATTCCCAAAGCGCTCCGTAGTCATGAGAAACCCCGATGGTATCGACAATTAGAGTATACATTTGCATGTTTGCTGGCAGCGAGGATTCAGGCACGAGTCAGGGCAATTAACTCAGCTGTTTCTGCTGACACGGTTGCTTGAAAGGCTGCCTCTTCGAACACGATGTCATCTGTGACCACAGCATCGCCGGAACATCTCTAGCCTGAAGGGCCCATGAAAGAACTAACATCGACATACAAGGTTATGTAGGGGTCCTGTGGGGGATGGTCCGTGAGATCTTCGCTGGCTGTAGTGAGGGGTTGATTACGCAGCACGCAATCGTGCTAAGAATCGTTTATAACTTGGGGTGGCAACGTTGGAAAGTTTAAACTGGAGCAGTGAGAAAATGTCAGCAGGGGTTGCTCAGTAACGTTGTCTGATAGCGATGTTGTCGTACCTGAGTGAGGTCCTGTGTCTGTCGAGAGGCCAAGCGCTCTACCACCGAGTGGGAAGAGAGCACAATTACAGGCTGATGTGAGGTAATATTGGAAGCCGCAATTACAAGGATATAAACTGAAACTCCACCCATGGGAATCGTGTCCATTGGTATGTTTGTTCAGACCACTCGAACACCAAGAGGGCAATGGTGGTTTATGATGGGTTCCTCTTGCTGGTTGCTAATCACAACGGGCAATTTTTATGAGTATAGACAGGGATAACCGTCGGCTGATCTTGCTCCCCGCACTGGGATTTGGCATCATTCGGGTGGGTAAATGTCTCTGGGGTTCGGGCGTGGGACATTTCACGGGGACTGAGCATATCCGTTCTTCAGAATCATCTCGTGGGATGGTTGGATATAGGGGATCTGTCCTCGCTCTGTCCCTTTGTTTCACCCTTCCTCCCAAACTGGAGAATTTTCGGGTCCTATGGTTAGTAGCAGGTTCCAATCCAATGGTGTGGGCCCTGTCTCTAGCCAGTCCTCATCGGGATCACTCTCATTAAACAGAGTCCGTAAGCCTGACATGATACCGGGATCCCGTGTTTCATTCCCTATTTGACCCCCGGGTTTTATTCCTTTCTCAGGGTTTTGCATTTATTACTACTCATCTTTTTCCTGACCATTGTAACAGCTTGTCACATCCCTAATCATCCCCATGGCCACACTTCGTCCCCCAATTTCTTACGTAAAATAACACTTAAAACATGTAAATCTCTGTCTTTATCATGAAACAACTCATACATTTTGCCTGGTGAAGTTCCTGTACCTTTTTATCACACAACTCGTCCCGCGTTTTTCTGTTTACCAAACACGGTGTCTACTGCTCAATTCTCCTATTGATTCTTAACTGACTTTAAATTTTACCCGATTTCTGCGCGCAGTATCTACTGTTCAACTTTCCTGATTCGTTTACCCAACTTTAAATCTTAGACAACTTCAAATTTTACCCCACGCCCACCCCAACACCAACTCTGCCAAACACATGTTGAAGACCAGTCGGGACCAGCCGGCAACACATCCCATCAAGGTTGGCAGAGGTGCGGTAAGTGAAACGAATTAGTCAAATTATCAGCCAATACAAGCAGGGTTTTCTCTGGGGGAGCAGCCTTGTCCAGAGAAGTGCCTTGTGAGAAAAGTGCGAGTCTTGTCTCGAGAGTCTTCGGCGAGGAGGGAGGAGACAGTTGGAGAGGGTGAAAGGTGGTGAAGAGATAGACAATAGACAATAGACAATAGACAATAGACAATAGACAATAGGTGCAGAAGTAGACCATTCGGCCCCTCGTGTCTGCACCGCCATTCTGAGATCATGGCTGATCATTCACAATCAATACCCAGTCCCTGCCTTGTCCCCATATCCCTTGATTCCCCTATCCATCAGATATCTATCCAGCTCCTTCTTGAAAGCATCCAGAGAATTGGCCTCCACCGTCTTCCGAGGCAGTGCATTCCACACCTCCACAACTCTCTGGGAGAAGAAGCTCTTCCTCAACTCTGTTTTAAATAACTGACCTCTTATTCTCAATCCATGCCCTCTGGTACTGGACTCTCCCAACATCTGGAACATATTACCTGCCTCAATCCTATCAAATCCTTTAATTATCTTAAACGTTTCAATCAGATCCCCTCTCGATCTCCTCAATTCCAGCGTGTACAAGCCCAATCTCTCCAATCTCTCTGCGTAAGACAGCCCTGCCATCCCAGGAATCAACCTAGTGAATCTACGCTGCACTTCCTCAATTGCCAGAATGTCCTTCCTTAAACCTGGAGACCAAAACTGTACACAATATTCCAGGTGTGGTCTCACCAGGGCCCTGTACAAATGCAAAAGAACATCCTTGCTCTTGTATTCAATTCCCCTTGTAACAAAGGCCAACATTCCATTTGCCCTCTTCACTGGCTGTTGCACTTGCTCATTCACCTTCATTGACTGGTGAACTAGGACTCCTAGGTCTCTTTGCATTTCTCCCTTACCTAACTCGACACCGTTCAGACAATACTCTGCCCTCATGTTCCAGCTTCCAAAGTGGATAACTTCACATTTATTCACATTGAATGACATCTGCCAAGTATCTGCCCACTCACTCAGCCTATCCAAGTCTCCCTGTATTCTCCTAACGTCTTCTTCGCATGTCACACTGCCACCCAGTTTAGTATCGTCAGCAAACTTGCTGATATAGTTTTCAATGCCCTCATCTAAATCATTGACATAAATCGTAAAGCAGGTAAACTGATTCAGTGTGATGCCTGTCTGATGTGGGAGGTCAGGGACACTGATGGTGCCTCTGGCTGCTACAACTGTGAAAAGTGTGTCCAGTTTCAGCTCCTGAAGGACTGCGCTGGGGCACTGGAGAGCAACTGGGCGACCTCAGGTTCATCCGGGGAAACGAGAGTTTCTGGACAGGAACTACAACGAGATCGTTACACCGAATTAACCGGAAGAGGGAAGTGGTTGACGATGAGGAAGGGACGGATGCTTGGAGTACAGGAGACCCCGGGGGATCTACCTCTTGAAGACAAGTTCATCCTCTTTGAAGCTGTCGGGACAGTAGACTCTTCCAGTCTGAGAATCGGACAAGTCTGCCAGTCAAAATTGGTGCTGAAGCAAAGCCGGGAAGACAGACGTCAGGCAGAGCAGTGGCAGTAGGGGACTGCATAGTGAGAGGTACTGAAAGGGGTTTCTGCAGCAACAGGCTGGATATAAGAAATTCAGCCCCATGCGAGGGGTGGCATAGATTCAGGAGATGTAGATGTAGAGTCAGTATGGATAGAACTGAGAAATTGAAAGGGCAAAAAGACCCTAAAATGGGTTATCTACAGGCTCCTAATCAGTAGCCTGGATATCGGGTGCAAATTGCATCAAGAGTTAAAATTGGCATGTCGCGAAGATAATGCTACAGTTGTTATGGATGATTTAACATGCAGGTTGGTACTGGACCGGAAGAAAGTTTGTGGAGTGCCTCCGTGATGGATTCTTCGAGCAGCTTGTACTGGAGCCTACCAAGGAAAAGACAATTCTGGATTTAGTGTTGTGTAGTGAACCGGGTTTATAAGCGAACTCGAGGTCAAGGAGCCATTAGCAGGCCATGACCATAATAATCTACAATTTGAGAGGGAGAAGGGAAAATCGGAAGTGTCAGTATTACAGTTGAACAAAGGGGACTGAGACATGAGTGGAGGAACTGGCCAAAGTTGACTGGAAAGATACGCTAGCATTGATGACAGAGGGACAACAATGGCAGGTATTTCTGGGATAATACAGAAGATGCAGGATCAGTTCATTCCAAAAATGAAGAAAGATTCTGAGGAGAGTAAGGGAAAACCTTGGATGACAAGGGAAGTCAAGGACAGTATAAAAATAAAGGAGAAGAAGTATAACATAGCAAAGATGAGTGGGAAGCCAAAGGATTGGGAATCTTTTAAAGAGCAACAGACGATAACTAAAAAGGCAATACGGGGAGAAAAGATGAGGTACGAAGGTAAGCTCGCCAAGAATATGAAAGAGGATTGTAAAAGCTTCTTTAGGTATGTGAAGAGGAAAAAAAATAAGACCAAAGTTAGGCCTTTGAAGACAGAAACGGATAAATGTATTATGGGGAACAAGGATATGGCTGACGAGTTGAGCAGGTACTCTGAATCTGTCTTCACTGGGGAAGGCACAAACAATCTCCCAGATGTAATAGTGACCAAATGACCTAGCGTAACGGGGGGACTAAATGGAATTCATATTAGGCAGAAAGTGGTGTTAGATAGACTGATAGCACTGAGGGCTGGCAATCCCGCAGTTGATGATCTGCATCCCAGGGTACTTAAGGAGGTGAAAAATCGTGGACGCATTAGTAATCATTTTCCAATATTCTGTAAATTGAGGATCATATCCTGTGAATTGGAGGGTGGCTAATGTTATCCTACTTTTTAAGAAAGGAGGGATAGAGGAAAAAGGGAAATATAGACCAGTTAGCCTGGTATCAGTGGTGGGATGATGCTGGAGTCAATTATAAAAGATGAAATAGCGGCACATTTGTATAGCAATAACAGGATCGGTCCGAGTCAGCATGGTAAATCATGCTTGACTAATCTACGGAATTTTTTGAGATGCAACTATAATAATGGACAAGGGAGAGCCAGTGGATGCAGTGTACCTGGACTTTCAGAAAGAGTTTGATAAGGTCCCACATAGGAGGTTAGTGGGCAAAATTAGAACATATAGTATTGGGGGTACGGTACTGACATGGACAGAAAATTGTTTGGCAGACAGGAAACAAAGAGTAGGGATTAACGGATCCCTTTCAGAATGGCAGGCAGTGACTAGTGGGTACCGTAAGGCTCCGTGCTGGGACTGCAGCTGTTTACAATATATATTAATGATTTAAATGAACGGATTAAAAGTAACATTAGAAAATTTGCAGATGACACAAAGCTGGGTGGCAGTGTAAAATATGAGGAGGATGTTAGGAACAATGCAGGGTGACTTGGACTGGTTGGGGGAGTGGGCAGATGCATGGCAGTTGCTGTTCAATGTTGATAAATGTGAGGTTATCCACTTTGGTGGCAAGAACATGAAGGCAGATTACTATCTGAATGGTGTCAAGTTAGGAAAAGGGGATGTACGACTAGATCTAGGTGTTCTTGTTCAGCAGTCCCTGAAAGTAAACATGCAGGTACAGCAGGCAGCGAAGAAAGCTAATGGCATGCTGACCTTCATAACAAGGGGAGTTGAGTATAGGAGCAAAGAGGTCCTTCTGCAGCTGTACAGGGTCCTGGTAAGACCCCACCTGGAGTATTGTGTGCAGATTTTATCTCCAAATTTGAGGAAGGACATTCTTGCTATTGAGGGAGTGCAGCGTAGGTTCACGAGGTTAATTCCCGGGACGGCAGAAATGTCACATGTTGAAAGATTGCAGAGACTGGGCTTGTATAAACTGGAATTCAGAAGGATGAGCGGAGATCCGATGAAACATATAAGATTATCAAGAGATTGGACACGCAAAAGGCAACAAACATATTCCCGGTGTTGGAGGAGCCCAGAACCAGAGGCCACAGCTTAAGAATAAGGAGTTGATCATTTAGAACGAAGTTGAGGAATAACTTTTCCACCCGGAGAGTTCTGGATCTGTGGAATTCGCTGACTCAGAAGGCAGTGGAGACCAATACTCTGAATGCTTTTAAAAAAGAATTCGATAGAGTTCTTAAAGATAGCGGAGTCAAGGGACATGGGGAGAAGTCAGGAAAGGGGTACTGATTGTGTATGATCAGCCATGATCACATTGAACGCCACTGCTGGCTCAAGGGCCGAATGGCCTACCCCTGCACCCATTGTCTATTGTCTCACATCGCCACCAGTGGTCGGAGCTGCCTGCATCGCCTGCAAAAGCCAATGGTACAAGCGGCGCCAGCAGTGGTGAGGGGCCGGAGGATCAACGTAGAGGGCTCCTCCGTCTGTCTCTTGCACTGGGACACCCTCGACATCCACATCAAGCACAGCCGGGGAAGCTGGGGTCGTTTGTAAAGCGACTCCTGAGCCGGGATTTTGCGTATCGCTGAAAGATAGGAGGAGACCGCTCGGCCTTTCGTCTTGATACCACCTCGCCAGGAGATTGTTCCTGCAGAAGAGGCAGAGGGGGTAATTTGTTGAAAGGGTAACGATGGTGTGAGAGGGGGCGGATGAAGCGAATGTTTGTCCAGGTGGTGTCTGGAAGGGCTCATTTGTGGAAATGTATGAAATCACGGTGGTTCTGGGCAGAGGGATTCACAACGTTTTGAGGTAAAACAAGGTCAGACTGTAGACCTGCTACAATGGTCCGGGGAAAGTGGGTATGGGAGTGGTGTTGGGAGAGGGGCAAGAATGACTTGGCCGCGGGTTTTATTAAATGCCAGGACGCACTGGAGAGGCCGAATGGCCTGCTCCTGCTCCTGTTGTCTGTGTGTTTAAAGAGAAGGAATAATTAGACCCTTCCCGGGTCGGCGGGATGTCCACTGGGTGTAGTAGTGACCGATGCTTGGAGCCTAGTTGTTCCCGAACTGTGTCAACTATTTGGCTAAGGGGCCAAATGCAACATTTCCTACTCTGTATGTTCATAAATTTCTTATAACATAAAACTTATATTTATGTGTTGCTAATGTCACAAAATGAATTTTTATACTGTATTGTCCATGTCCTGAAACTTATATTTGTGTATTGTTAATGACACAGAATTGTATAATATATATTCCGTCTGTTATCTGAATGTACTTGCCTGTGATGCTGATATATATCTGTGTTTCTCGGTCTCTGTACCTTCCCGTACTTGGAAATAAATTCAAAAAGACCTGAGAAAACTCACTCAGATTTGAGTACTGATGATCATCTTGGCACCTCTGTATGTCAAATGTAAAGACTGTATGCTGTTAAATGCAAGACCACGAACACCGTTTGGGAGCAAAGAGATCTTGGCGTCCAAGCTGATAGCTCCCTAAGTGACTACGCAGTTGATCTCGTGGGTAAGAAGGGAAATGAATGTTTGCAGTTATTCCTCAATACATTGAGTTCAGAAGTCAGTAAGCTGTGTTTCAGCTTTTTGAAACTCTACTGAGACCACATCTGGAGTATTTCATACAGTTCTTGACATCCGACTCCAGAAAGGATGTCGAGTTTTGGAAAGGATTGCAGAAGCCGAATACCCGGATGTTACCTGGATTAGAGGTTATGAGATGCAGGGACATGCAAAAGTTTGGGCACCCCGGTCAAAATTTCTATTACCGAGAATAGCTAAGCGAGTAAAAATGACATGATTTCTAAATGGCATAAAGTTAAAGATGACACATTTCTTTAATATTTGTAAGCACGATTAATTTTTATTCCCATCTTTTACAGTTTCAAAATAACGAAAAAATGGAAAAGGGCCCGACATTAAAGTTTGGGCACCCTGCACGGTCAGTACTTAGTAATACCCCCTTTGTTAAGTATCACAGCTTGTAAACGCTTTCTGGAGGCAGCTAAGAGTCTTTCAATTCTTGTTTGGGGGATTTTCGCCCCTTGCAAAAGGCTTCTAGTGCTGTGAGATTCTTGGGCCATCTTGCATGCAACGCTTTTTGAGGTCTGTCCACAGATTTTCGAAGATGTTTAGGTCGAGGGACAGAGAGGGCCGTAGCAAAGCCTTCAGTTTGCACATCTTGAGGTAGTCCATGGTGGATTTTGAGGTGTGTTTAGGATCATTAGCCTGTTGCAGTCCCCATCCTCTTTTCATGTTTAGCTTTTTTACAGATGTTGTGATGTTTGCTTACAGAATTTTCTGATATTTAATTGAATTCATTCTTCCCTCTACCAGTGAAATGCTCCCCGTGTCCCTGGTTACAACACAAGCCAGAAAAGATGATCAATCCACCCCCGTCCTTAACAGTTGGAGATGTTTTCTTTTCATGAAATTCTGCACCTTTTTTTCTTCAAACATACCTTTGCTCATTGCGGCCAAAAAGTTCTATTTTAAATTCATCAGTCCACAGAGCTTGTCTCCAAATTTCATCAGGCTTGTTCAGAAGTCCCTCTGCAAACTTTTGACGCTGAATTTTGTAGTGAGGATGCAGGAAAAGTTTTCTTCTGATGACTCTTCCATGAAGGTAATAGTTGTGCAGGTGTCGCTGCCCAATAGAACAGTGCACCACCACTCCAGAGTCTGAGGAATCTTCCTCAACGTCTTTGGCGTTCAGACGGAGTTTTTGATTTGCTTTTCTAGCAATCCTTCACGCAGTTCTCTCGGGAAGTTTTCTTGGTCTTCCAGACCTCAACTTGACCTCCACCATTCCTGTCAACAGCCATTTCTTCATTAGATTGCAAGCGGAGAAAGCGGCTACCTGAAAACCCTTTGCTATCTTCTAATTGCCTTCTCCTGCTTTGTGGTGGGTATCATTCGTTTTAATTTTCAGAGTGCTAGGCAGCTACCTGAAAGGACAAAGTCTGAGGAGTCAGGGTATTTATAAAGCTTTGAAATTTGCATCATCTGCCCTTTCCCAACGATGACTGTGAACAACCCATAGCCCTAACAAGCTAATTAAGGCCTGAGAATGTGGTGAAAATTCTCTGAGAACTCAAATCTCTTCGTGTGTCCAAACTTTTGTATGGTTCTCCTTTCCTTTTTTTCACTCTAAAATTGTACAAAACAAATATAATACAGTAACATTGCTTAAAATTATGAAATATTTCATCTTTAACTTTGTGCCTTTTGGAGATCAGTTCATTTTCTACTCAGTTAACGAGTGCCCAAATTTATGAAGGCCACTGTATGTGTTGTCGATGATACTGTGGAAATTCAGCATTCATCCAACTCGCTGTTGGATATATACTGGGGGATTCAGATATTTGTCTGTGTATGAATATATCTGCACTTGCCAAGTTCATGGACTGCACGAGATAGGGAAACCACAGTAATATGACATTAGCTGACAGAGTAAACAACAAAATCATGGACTTTCTGCGGTTCTTTAATTCTGAGTCGCGCTGTTGTTCCAGAGATCTGGGTGGACTCTATTTGCCAAAACAATATGTCTGACTGTCAAAAACGTTAAACAGTAGGACTAAACTAATCAGAGTAACGGTGTGAAAAAATTGTCAAATAACTCGTAGACCTTCCACACTGTTGACGTTAAATATTTAGACATGAAGCCGCGGCGCTACTGAACGTAGCTTGTTATAACCTCTGGATGGAGACAGGATACGCATCGCACAGTTCACGGCAACAACAGACGCTGAAACTTCAGCTGCTCTTCTCTCCATGCAGTATCGTTCACATTCACAACAGATTGCAGCAAAACGATCGGGTGAAATTCCGACTGTGAGCCAAACCGAATGTTTGTCTAAGGTCAGCCCCTGTTCGCACCACCGAATGTTACGTTGATACTGTTCAGGGTAAAATCGTATGGGTTCCCATTTCCCTTCACTATGTCTTTTGTTGTGGGGCTAAAACATCAATATTTGTCTGTCTGCCTATCTCTCTCTCTCTCTCTCTCTCTCTCTCTCTCTCCTTCTGTATCTCCCGCTCTCCCACTGTCACTCCGTTTTTCTCTTGCGAGAAATCTCAATCACTTATCCTTTCTTACCCCCACTCCCTCTACAATATCTCTTTGTCTCGCTCGTACTGTCTCTCTCTTTCGTGATGTTTACTTCTCTATATATCTCTGCCGAGCGCTCTCCTACTCGATGTTTGATTCACTCTTCGACTTTCTCACTCTGTCTCCCGCTCTCCCTCACGATGTCTCATTCTGTCTCTCTTACCCGCGATATCTCTCTCTCGCTGTTTTGTGGTGCGAGGTTTCCCTCATGATGGCTCTCTCTCGCCGTTTTCTCTGACCCCTCTCTCTTTCTCCTCCCTCTCTCTCTCTCTCTCTCTCTCTCTCTCTCTCTCTCTCTCTCTCTCTCTCTCTCTCTCTCTCTCTCTCTCTCTCTCTCTCTCTCTCTCTCTCTCTCTCTCTCGCTCTCTCTTCTCTGTCCCCCTTTCGCCCGTTATGCCGCATATAGAGGTAAAGACTCCTGTTCATCAATTGTAAAATATTTGAAATCCTGTTGCCTGTGGACACTTCACTTCAAGTTGACAGAGAGAAGGAGAACCTGCAGGTTGAAGAGGAGGAGAAAAAGTGTTTAAGGGAATGGACAGACTATGAGGGAGCAGGGATTTGTTACAGACGGAAATGTACTACAAGATCAAGCAGTTTCATTTGAACGGAGAATCAGCGGTAACAGGTTCGTCTCATGCTTCAATTTAATCGGAGCGGATGCTGGGGAACAAATAGGATTTCGCTGGGATACTGGGGCCAGTGATGCCGCCGGCATCAACTGTAAACAGGTGTTTGTAACTCAAAGAGAAGATACACAAACAGGAAAAACTATCGAAAAAATAAAACAGTCGACATTTCCAGCCGACACCCTTCATCAGAGCTTTGACTTCATGCGTGTTGTTTTGAATTTCGATCATCTGCTGATTTTCTCGTGTTTGTTTTATAACTGCTTATCACATTGTTTCCATTTACCCACAGTGGGGGTGGAGCTACAACAGACAAGTGAACATGAATTCAGCTGAACAGTCAAATTGTACAAAGTTTACTTCCAACGTTTAATGAATTTCAAAATCCGATTTATTGGGTATTTCAACGAATTTTTTAGTTCCTCTCGGAATTTGTTCTGAGTCAGGGCGTAAATACATGTGTTGGTGCAGGAACTGAGAACCTGCAGCATTCCTGCTGTCTGATCCGTGACGTAACGGGAGTCTGTGACAGAGTAAACAAAACTCATTGAAATTCGTCTATAGATATAAAATACCACTTGTGTTACCCACAACATTATGAAACTACCGGTTATGGTGAAGAGCAAAACGATGGATTTGCGTCGGTTCTCCATCTCCCGGTCCCTGTCATTCTCTCCGCTCTTTTGTCCCCGGAGCCCCCTGCGGGCTCAACTGGCCGCTAGAATCCGCCTGACCGTCAGAATATTGAAAAGCAAAATCAGAAAGAATGGTGCACAAGGGTTTAAAATGCGGTGAAACAGATCAAATGCCGCCCATGAGGGGGAGTTTTGGTAGCTCTGTGTAAACACACAATTCCAGGGAACACCATCAATTATTTGTGTATGCTCGTATGCAAAGCCCCAGGGGACGCACTCCAAACAGGCCAGCACACTCACTGTCCCGATAACCACAGACGCCGTTCTCTCGGTGCAACACTTCGGTTTCAAATTCTCACAGCAAATAGCTACAAATCGATCGACGGTGAAAGCGACAGTCAGCCAGACTGAAGTTGCAGTGATCGCAAAAACCAACAACATCCTGAGCCTGCACACAGGGGTGATGAACACGAATGACTGCGGAAAATAAATCCCAGCAGTCCTTGTCAGCAGCGGATCGGATATAACGACCAGGAGATCAGGGGCTGCCATTCCCACCAGGTAGCGAGTGACACATTTGGAGAGACCGCACCTTCCCCGGGACAGGATCACAATCGCCACAAAGTTCACTGCAACAGAGGCAGGGGACAACAACATGTGACAAAATTATAAATAAATTATAAATATATATACACACATTTGAGCGAAAGTCAATGCAGCAGTTTAAACGGATCTGTCATATTTCCACTTTATTGTTGCATTTACTGGTGGAAGGATCAAGACAGAGCGCAGAGCTGCCGGAGATGGAGATGGAGTTTACACAGTAAAATAAAATCTATATGATCTGAATCCAGATTCCTTACTGATGACCGAAATGTGAAGTGGCTGTGAAAATTTAGGATTGGGTAACCCCCTCCTAAGAGTCAATACTGGATGGAACTTTGCTACCGGCGTCCCCGTATTGAGAAATGACTAAATCTGGACACTGATTACGGGATTCTTCTATTAGACAATCTTCAACTTCATGCCTATGCCTGTCAGCTACAGAACACTCGAAGGAAGGAACAAAAACAGGAAAAAATAAACAGGAAAACTGGAATCAGGAAAAATGGATCCCCCATTTAGCACATCATTAACTTTACAACAGATCTTTGACTGAACACAACAGGTACATCGCAGTCTGACACAACCTCACTGGTAGAAATGGCAACTCCCACAGAGTCCATCACAGGAAAACAGGGGGGATGAAATCTATGTTCAGCAGTGAGGTTGGTACCAGTGTCAGATATGGACAAAAATGACTACATTTCACAGCACTCGAGCAACGAGCAGGTGGCGCTAATTGCTCAGCAACGACCATTGTGCTGTCCATCAACTACTTCACATTTAGTTAATTCGCACAGATTTATTAAAACTCCGCAAAATTCATGCGACAACTTGGAACACTTCTCATTGTCACTACTAGTCGATGGATTGGTGGTTACACCAACCTCAGACAACTGCTCACATACAGATGCAGACAATCTCTTGGTATCATGTCTGCGGGACAATATTTGCCAATGCATACAAGAGCAAAAGCACAGAGAGCCGATCATCACATTAGTGAACACAAACAACTGGGAGAACGCTGTCTGACCGTTTCAATCCCACAGATATTCGAGGAATCGCAACATTTCTGCAGTGGCCTTCAGATCCAGATCCCTGAATCCACAGTCCCTGTGCTGACATTCCATTCCTGAAAAATGGAATTTTAGGACCGGACATACGACAGTGGAAACTGTCGACAGAAACAATGATAATTTTGGAATTAAGCTTCATTTCCCACCAATGGCAGATGACACCGTGACTTATCGGGAATTCCAAAGGCTGAAATAAAAGGATAGTACACGTCCTCTATCCGCCAGATGACTGGATACACCATTTCAGTGAAAATGTATGAGCGCTATTGCTTCTAAGTTTACAGCTCCAGCAGATACTCTGGGCTGATGCATTCCAACCGGTTCTGATTTATACATAGAGTCAGTCTCCAGAGATACTATTAAACCCCTCACGAACTTTCTTAGTTAAAGTTCCTTGAACAAACACTTTATTTCTGCAGTGACTCATCTGGTGGAAATGCAGGAGCTCTAATGGCAGAGGCTGAGTATTCTCAGGGAGCAGCCACACTCACAGTTTTCCCGTTTCTGAGGATTGCTTGTTGATTTGTGAGGAGTTCACCAATACCATCTGATCCTTCATTTCTATCCTTGCGGTTAACAAAATTGAAATCACCTTCAGTGCTTCAACTCCCTCTTGCCTCTCTCTCTCTCTCTCTCTCTCTCTCTCTCTCTCTCTCTCTCTCTCTCACTGTCCACAGACACACACACACACACACACACATACAGATATGGGCAGATGTACAATAGACAGAACAAGGTCAGGGGGGCCACGGTCAGAAGGCTAGGTTGCTGATGTACAAACAGGAGAAAATCTGCAGATGCTGGAATCGTGACAACATACACACACACACACACACACACACACACACACACACACACACACACACACACACACAATGCTGCAAACACTCTGTTAAGTTTATCTTCGCACAAGGCTCTTCACTATTACCTCTCCCTCACTAGCCCAGTTCCCTTCTCCTCCCCACAGGGAATTAATTCTATCACCTCCGAGTTCCCTCTGCTGAGGCACAAGATCCAGAACAGCCGCCTCTCTCTCTCTCGGAAGCTGTGTTAGAGAACAGAGAGACACTGACAGTCATGGGTTGCACATTCTCAGACAACAAAAGTTTACGCTCCCACATTAAGCACAAGAACGAGGTAAACATTTCCAATGCAGCTGTCACATTGAAACGCAGGTGGTCAATATTGCCATTCTCACAATCACAAGATCACAAGACAAAGGAGCAGAAGTAGGGCATTCGGCCCATCGAGTCTGCTCCGCCACTCTATTGTCCCGTCTAGTTCCAATTTCCGGCTTTTTTTCCTGTATCCCTTGATACCCTGACTAATCAGATACCTTTTAATCTCGTCCTTAAAAACCTTCAATGATTGGGCCTCCGCAGCTGTATGTGTGGAGACACAGTCCCAGACACCAGTTACCCACCCGGGGTTTTCACAGGACAGTAACAAGAGCAGAGTCAGTGTGGTTCAGGAAAGGACAATCAGATGGAAAATTGGGAAACGATGAATTAGGTGTTGGTGGTATGTATGAAAGATACTGATAAGCCCGTGGGTTCTGGGTAAGTGCTTGCGTGGACTTACAATTAGCAACAACGGCAGAAAGCGGAAAGACAATGCCCACTTTCAATTCGGGAAGCTGTGGCTGTGGCCTTTGGGGAAACTGTTGGATGGGTCTCGGACCCCAACTGTTCACTGTCGACATCATGATTTAGAGGTGGGATCAATTGCATTTTCCGTGTCCACTACTGTGACAGAGCATGGTGGCAGGATCATTAGAGCGATTGGTGCAGAGAAGCTTTGTGGATGCAGACAGAAGTGCTTCAGTGAGCATGCGGCAGTTGGGCATTGCCCAACAGCAGATAGTAAACGGCCTCCTCTTGTTCTGCACTGCTGTATGTCCTGAACTGAGGAAAGCATCACTGTGTACGGAAATTTATTTACCACCCCGTCCTGAATACTTATTTCTGCATTCTGGGAATATTTATCTTGGTAATAGAATTCTCATTCTGTGGAAAAATCTCTACAATTGGTCTGAATGTTTTGCCCATCACTTCTCACAATTCCAGAGAATACAGACCCAGCTCACCGACTCTCTCCTCAAAGAACCGGCTTGTCATTTCTGGAAACAGACCAGTCAGTGCGGGGAGCATTCACTGCGCTCTCTCTGCTGCAGGGATAACTTTCCTGATGAAGTGTGACGAAAACTTGTAAATAATATTCAAGCTGAATTCTCACCAGACCCCTAAAAAACACCTTCCAGTACGACATCTTTATCTCTCTTCTTGAAGGCTCTGGCATTATTGAATAAAATACTGCTTCACTTCCTGACTATTCGCTGGACCTGTAAATTAACTTTCAGAGTAGTGGGTGGCCGGATGAGCAGCAGTGCACAATGCAGTTCCTTTTCATCTGATCAATGCCGACAGAACGACGAACGTTGAATGGCTGAGGTCACCTATCCTGTAAAAAACTCTGTGCAGAAGAAGGGAATGACAAGCTACCGCAAAAGCAAAACAAATC
The DNA here is from genome assembly GCF_030144855.1 of Hypanus sabinus. Classification (NCBI taxonomy): domain Eukaryota; kingdom Metazoa; phylum Chordata; class Chondrichthyes; order Myliobatiformes; family Dasyatidae; genus Hypanus; species Hypanus sabinus. The sequence continues at coordinate 167,774,439 of NC_082715.1, forward strand.
CAGGCGAATTACGTTAATGGATAGACATTGATCGCCACGACAAGCGACGTGACACATAATAGTGACAATGATCAACACACTCAAGACACTTTTCCGGGCAGAGATTCATTTCCACAGTTCAGTACTCTCTCTGTGTAACAGGTTACGTTCTCCTGCCGATTTCCAGTCTACAGTAACCCTGACAATCCAAGGTCCCATTACCTATACTCACTTTTCGCAGACAGGGTTCAGAACTTACTTCACATCTTTTCGAGTTTTCTCATTTGTATAATATATTTCATTCTTGTTTAACCCTCTCACGTGCCTCGTCACAAGCGTGGGTCGTAGGCTAACCCTGCTAGTAGCCAAATGTCTCAGTGTTTAAAAAGCGGCCTTCCATAAGTAAAAGATGTCTTGGGTCGGTAGGATTTGGGTTCTTTCCCTAGCCTGCCTGTAAATAACAGACAGTACACAGGTTGAAATTCCAAAGAAAATATATTTACCAATATTTCAACATTCGCAGTTAGCAGAAACACGAAACACAAAAAAAAAACATTGCAGGTAGACCTGTCTAAATGTGCACATAATCGTTGGAGCTCATTTCTGCTGTAGTTGGCTGTATCGCTTTACTCACTGTGCTGAATTCCAATCACAAGCCACAGTTCGTACTTTGCTCGAAGAGCGAACCCTCAAATGTACTGAATGCGTCTGTCACTGAAAAAAAAAGCAGAGGCTGTTAGATCAGAAAGAGTTTATCCATCACCATAAACATCCGTTTTCTTGGAGACCCTCTTGGTAGAGATCGCAAACACAAACGAAATCAAGGGTTTATATTCTTGAGAATGGTAACAGTAGGTGAATCTATTATTAAGCTATAATGATCTAATTTAGTTCATTATTTTTTGTCTGAAACTACGCTTAATAGCTAAGACACCTCGGAAAGTACAGTCACTTCTGTTGGGTCAGATTAACTCACAACAAAAGCATCTGAGATTCCAAATACTCAACTTTTAGTTTGTGACGGTTGAGACATAGACAATCAAAGAATGTAGAGAGACGGATCATGTGTAGTTTGATAGAATCTGTTCAGTATGTTGTCATGGTTGCTACAGACACTGTGGGCTGATGGACTATTCCTGCGTTTTACTTCTCTCTGTGCTGTGTAGGAGTACGGCGAATAAAGGGGAGCAATGTTTCCTTTTTGAGAGCACGTATTTCACACATGGGTAACGAACATCGACAGTGTTTGACCCAGTAAATGCTGTTACGAACCCCGTAGCGGGTTAAAAAGAACCAGCAGAAATGGACACACTTGGAGTCTGAGTCTTCCGTTATAAACTCTATTTTATTAGTAACTACATGAATAAAGTAATATAAAACAAGATAAGTTAAACAGATTAGCAGAGTTTATGCTTTTTTGATATATATATATCTGTGTGTGTGTGTGTGTGTGTGTGTGTGTGTGTGTGTGTGTGTGTGTGTGTGTGTGTGTGTGTGTGTGTGTGTGTGTGTGTGTAAATAAGGATCTCAAAGCTTCCCAGCTGATGTGGTCAGGTGATACAGTAATGGGGTGGTTACAGTGGTTACATGTAATCGGGAAAGAGGAATCTGATTAAAGTGAAGTGGGCTCCGGTCAAAATTGGTCGATTATCAGAGCAGAGCGGCCGTTTCACTTTCACTAGATCACCTCAATCGATGGAAAAAAGTCGCAATCACACAACATGAATGGAAGAACAAGGACTGATGGTGTTTGAATCAATATTCACTTTCTGAAGTAAGAATACCAACCCCTTATAACAACACAATGCCCATTGTTCGCACGTTCACAAATATTTCGCTAAATTAAACGCAATCTGACAACACAGGAATTGCTCATACTTCTAACGTAATTGATCTGTATGTAATTTAAAGATCTTTATATTTGTGTCTGTTGAAATCTGTCCCTGTGGAGTTACTAAATGGTATTAAAACCCCAGGCCTGTACGGCATCAACATTTTATTCAGGGAGATTCACTGGTAGCACAGGGAGGACAAATCACTGGACAGAAAAAATATGTGGGAAATGCGGTATGGGTACAGGGATGTGGAGAAATTATTGTACGTGTTTATTGCCTTCATTGGATTTGCTGGCGAGGGAGCTGAGCAATTCGTGTTTGGTGTTTCTGGGTGTTAATCGATGTGAACCTGTTTATTACCAATTTACAATCTCCCAACGTGCTGATCATTGCACAAATATCCGCCAGTGATACTGATCACGTCAAATCATCCATCGGATTTTTATTATTTAATGCCAAGAGAAAGTGAAACTCTATCTCTCCTCTAACACACGGAACTGACTCGAGCCATGTTCTCGAATGATGTCTTCCCCTGAGTGGTACCCGTACTGGGGACAGTCAGCGCTCTAGAAAGGTGTGACCGGTTGGAAAGGTGTGGCACTTTCTCCGTTATTGATCAGAGTGAACAGCTTGTCCTGTAATGGCATCTCGCCCAGAGTTGTCCGAATACTGGGGACAGGCAGTCATCCGGAACAGTGAGACTGGGAGGGATTTATTGGGACGCTGAGCAATGTAGCACCAATACTGGCGGGCAGGCAGTCCTCTGGGAAGTTGTGAATTGGACGGTATTCGTGGGACCTACTCCAGCGCATTATTACTCGTTTGGACCGGCAGCTCTCCGGGAAGCTGTGACCTATGCTGTTTCATATTTTGCTCTTCATTATTTCTGAGTTATTCATCAGACCAGATGCACCTTATTGGCATCTAGGTCAGAAAGCTTCAAGAGAAGGATTTCAATTGAACTTTGTCCAGATTTGTCGAAGCGTTGAATGCAGAGTTCAACCAGCGCTGGAGACAGGAGCGTTTCTCGGAATAAATGACTTATAGGGTTTTAACGGAACTTTGTCCAGACTATTCCCGGCGTCCTGGACAGGGTTGATTGGGCAGGTTTTAGCGGGACCTTGTCTAAGGTTTCCCACTGATAGGGACAAGCATCTCTCCAGGAAGGTGTTACTCGGACGGTGTTAGTGTGATCATTTTCGGAGTTGTACCAGCAGTATGGTCTCGCAGCTCTCTCCTGGATGATGAGGTCAGACATCTTACATTGTACAGTTCACTGTTTCTGAGTTATTCATCACAGTGAACAAATGGCCCTTTAAAGACATCCGGTCCAGCTGGGAAACTGTACATGGGAGGGTCACAGTGGGAACCTGTCCAGGGCTGTGCAGTGTATTGGACTGGCATCTCAGTCTCTGTTTGGTTGAGACTAAACCATTTGAATCTTTCCCGCTAAATTAGCTTCTTAACTCCTGAGAACATTCTTATCAATTTTCTCTGAAATAATAAATTTCCTGATATCTCTTCTATACATTAGTGACTAGAACTGCAAACAATATTTTGATTTAAGATGCTCAATGTGGACAACTCTCTTTATAACTCTATCTAGGATATATGGAACCGAGATCGTTCTGGCATGGGGTAATGGTTTCTACTGTACAAGATCGAAAGAAGCTGCAGAGAGTTGTAAGTTTAGTCGGTTCCATTGTGGGTACGAGCCTAAAATGTACACAGAATATCTTCAAGGAACAGTGTCTCAGTTAGGCAGCCTCCATGATTACGGATATCCAGCATGTAGCATGTCCTTTGCTCATTGTTACCATTAGGTAAGAGGTCCAGAAACCTGCAGGCACACATTCAGCGACTCAGAAACAACTTGTTCCCCTCTGCCATCCAATTCCTAAATGTACATTGAACCTATGAGCACTACCTCTATTTCTGTTTTTTTTACACGATTGTTAATTTGTTCAATATGCATGTACTATAGTTCAGTTACTTCTTTATTATTATTATTATTATTATTATTATTATTATTATTATTATCAATAATATTATTATTATATATTATTTTTCTTCGTTTATATTATGCATTGCATTGAGCTGTTGCTGCTAAGTTAACACATTTCAAGACACATGCCTGAGATAATAATCCTGATTCTGGTTCTGATTCTAATTCTGATCCCCTCTGTTGACCCAGGCACCTCCATTCCCTAACACGTACCGTGAATGTCATAGTCTGCTTACTGCGACCAAAATGCAAAAGCACACAATTGTCTGCAAGAAATTCCATCTGTTATTCCTCCGCCCATTATTTTCCAGCTCTTACTCTCGAGCATTGAATCGATGTGGCATAAGGAAATGCAATTTGCCACTGAAATCTTTTATTCTGCTCTTTGACTGTTCATCGGAAGTCGGGAAAACTTAGGAAGTGTGCATACATGTATATGATTGTGTAGTTCACGTGTTATTCTGTTGAGAAAATAAAAGTACTTGTTGGTAAATACAGACTTTCTCTGTGCCTAATTGGTCATTATTACAAAGGTAGATCCCTACAAGAGAATTGAGGCCGCTGGGTGAGCTAGTGTTTCATTCTCCGTTTTGTCAGCAGGAGACTCGAGCTGGACGACGTGAGTGAGATGCAGGGAGATCTGGTGATGGGTAGATTGCTGGCACAGGGGAATTCGACAATGCGGGAGGACTTTCAACGTTTTGTTACGTGGCGATTCATCCAGAAGCATCTGCTGGGGAAACAGCCACACGACCGGGAAAATCCTGCACGCACCAGCAGTGAAGGCGGGAAGCTCTTTTATAATAACCAAAGGGGAATTGTCAGACAGGGAACTTAAACAGCGACTGAAACCTGTAGCAGTGACCTGCCTCTTTGAAGATTTAAAAGTATATTGGCAAAAACAAATATCAAGCGAGAAAGTTTACAACAAAGCCCTATAAGGGCGATAAAAACTAATGCTGAGCGAGATAGTTTACAAGAGGAAATGCTGTTCAATCCGCAGGAGGTAGAACGGGATAGATTAGTTAGAAACCCCAAAGGGAAACGTTGCTGCTTTACAGTGACAGAAAGATATGGATTTGGTCCATATCTGTGAGAAACTTGTAATAGACAGATGAGTGAGCGGGAAGAGGATTCCAATATAGCTACGAGGAAGGAGCCGAGACTTTAAAAAAAAACAGCTATAAATGCGATGCAGAAATCAGTTTCCGCAAAGACTAGTAAGAATAATGATCAAACAATGTACTTGAAACAGACAGAGAAGCTACAGCACCAACTTGCTGCACAGAGACGCTTTTGCTTTTGGATCTGAAACAGGGAAGGAAGAGGAATTATTTGGCTTGATTAGCAGATATAGTGACAAGGGCCGACTTACATTCAAAAAGTCCCTAATCGGCACGATTGTCTCCCGTTGTTATTAATTGAGAGGGAGATGCCGGGGCATGAAATAAGCGACTGAATATAACACACTCCAACCACGAGGTACAGCACCTGAAGTTTATTGTTACGGATATCGGGACATAAATGCCCTAGGGCCATCCTAGCCAACTGTTCCAAGCAATTAGTTACAAGAAAGAAATGCATGGACGAGACGTTACCGAACAAGGAAAACTGATTATAATGGGCTTGTGTCCGACCATCTACTCTGCTTTGCAAGAAACACAGCGACAGTCTGGGGTAGATGTGAGTAATTAAAGAAAGCCGGACTGACGATTATGGGTAACAACTGCGGGAACCCAATAGACGTACCACAGAATTGTTACGAGAGGAAAGGAAGACACCCCGGTGTTTTTGCGTCCCGTCTGCAGATGGTGATCCAAGAGGTATGTGAATCAAAATTAGATCGCAAACATTTGAAGCCAGCTATATCGCCGTCATTTAAGAAGAATAGAGTGTAAAAAATGAAAATGTTAATCCCAGTGACCCGCCACATACTGACGAATGGGTGCTTAGAAAGCTGACAAGAGTATGGGAGAAGGAAATGTGGAACTAGTTTTAACTTTAGGAATACTCCATGGTACATCGTGTGGCGAAACTCTATTCAGGACAGAATCCCCTGAGGCAGATCATGGAAATTAAATGCAAGCGAAACTCAGAAAATGGAGTTAGAGAAATATTAGAATATCTTAGAATTATCCTTAATGTGGGATTTCTTCCTTAAATTTCTTAAATATTGCTTACTTATCAATGATGAATAACTTCCAACATTTAATTGTCTTTAAAGGCTGAGACACATATTCTGCAATATTATTTGATTGTCACTGACTATTTTAGCAACAACTTAACTCTTGGGAACAGGAGATTTTCTGGAAGGGTTTAAAGTGTAAATGGTTTGGATGTTTTAAATGTGTTAAATGTGGCCACGTGTGGGTTCACTTGGGAAAGTGTGTTTCCGTGAAAGATTGCAAAGGCTGTTTTAAGAGCTTACATATCACGGCCCAGCACATTACTTTTCCTTGGAAAATGTGTAATACTTTTTCAAGTTGACAATTAAGGGCTTGTTCTGAGTTTTACAATTACTTTCGGAAGACTTTCAAGGAAGAAGAGCTGCAAGCATGGATTTTGTGTTTGTTTTCCATGGGATTGAGTTTAAGAGAATGCATGTTCCACATTGCCTTTGTGTAGCCTAGGTTAAGATGGCAATTTCTGCATCTCTGTTGATGTTACGTGATGCCCACGTTTCAAAGGGAAATGAGAATTTAAGGAAATTCCTTAGTGGTCGGCAATGAAATCTGGAATTTGAATTAAACACTTTGCGAAGATTTGGAAAATTTGGTGAACAATCCTGAAAACCGTTTTACTGACAAAACAGCTGTATTTAAAAAAAGGAAAAGTTTCTAACGTCTATTGCTTTATTGATTTTGAGTTTGAGATTCTCTGAAAATAAAAAAATAAATTTGAAGCAAACCGAGGTTTTTTATGTGAAGTGCAAATGAATGTTCAGTTTAGTATAGGACTGCGTTTCAGAACCAATCGACCTGCTGTTAGATGTTCTAATTAACGGCCCCTCATCAGTACAGATGTGTGAGAGGTGAATTGGTCGCACTATATAGGTAGACAATGCAGGTGGCCAGGAATGGTAATGTATAGCTTTAACGAAGGAGCAGAATAACGATACAGAATTTAACAGGATATGGAAAGAAAGGAGCCTTCCCACATATCAGCGGAGCGGCCTTTACTAAGCTGCAGATAGATTATTTTTTAAGTTTCCCATCGATCCTAAGAAGGTACAAATATATCCTTATTATGGTTGATACTTTCACCTAGTGTGTGGAAGCTTTCGTGGCTAAGATAAACATTGCCCAAGCCACTGCAAAAACCTTATTGTGAAGGGTTTTTACTCTTTAGGGATTACCTAGGAGTAAATGTTCAAAAAACATTTTTAACAGCCAAGATAATACAAGATATTCTGGCCCTTTTTGGGTTCAAGCGGAGTTCCATAGAACCTATAGACCACAGTCAGGTGAAATTGTGGAAAGAGATGAACCGAACGTTAAAACAAATGATGGTTGAAATAGTGCAACAAAATGGAACAAGAGGGCAGATAAATTTGCCTCATGTACTGATGATAATAAGGAATTCAGTGGCATAAGAGGTCACGCCGGTTATAAACTTATGATGGGACATGAGAGTCTTAAATGAGTTGTTACGTGTTGATATGTCAGAAACCGAAATCGATCGATCGATCGGACTGTATCAGAGAAGTGGGTACAACAATCGGTAGAGGCAGTGACATTTGCAAATTATATGGCAGCCCATCAACTAGGAAAGAGCAGGAAACAGAGGAAATCTTGCATGATGGTACCTATCTCGGATAATTCAGAGTCGATGTGCATCGTAAATCTGAATGGAAAGACTGATGATTCGAACATCTTTCCAAGACGTTTGTGACAGATTAGATCAAGGAGGATGCATGTCGTTCTCTCATTCTGAGTGACAGGTGAGTTTGGTGAAGAAATTAGTGGAAATCAAAACATGGAAGATCAAACCTGAAATGAAAATGGGAGGGGGAAAACTGATGGATGACTTGAGTCCAAAGACAATTAAGATTCTAGATTGGATTGGCAAGAAAAGGTTGAGAAATTATAGGCACAAGATGGTTTCGTATCGAATCTTGAAACTGCAATTAAAATGATAAATTGCATGTAACGACCTGGGGAATATTTCCCTGCTAATGTCGTTGTTTCTCTGTCGGAGACTCTGCTATTCATTGGATGAATAACCACCCCTGAAGGGCAAGAGAAGTATGAGACCTAGGCGGAGCAGACCTCTCAGTTTTTAGATGAGTGGCAGTGCTCTGATGGCGTAAAGCGACAGAGTTTGATGGAGATTTTGAGTGCACGGGTTGGTGAAGTTGTGAGAACTGTCAGGTCCCGGTATCCCCTAGCAACCACGACCGATTACACGAAAGCTCTGGAAAATTCCTTTGTCACGACAAGAATCCCAATGGAGCTCACGACGGTGATTCAAAACATGCGTCAGAGAAGAGGGAGTTGGAATTTCTTGCTGGAGTACTTGGGAGGTCCGAACTGTAGGAGCCGTCGGTAGTGTTTGTCAGAGATACTATGAAGAGCGATTACGCTTTCAAGCGGAGGATGTTCCTGGCGAATCTGTTTCAGGTGAGTGCAATGTCTAGTGTCCCTGTGAGACAGTCCAGGGTGAAACAATAGGAAAAGTGGGAACATTGGCCGCTGAGCCTTTCAGTTTCAAGAACTCTCGTCTTCCTGCGGGTTAGAAGAAGAGGTTGGAAGTGAAGACGTTGAAGCTGGAAGTTTATTTTTCCAATGACGAATTTAATGTGGGTTGTTTCAAGAGCGCACGTCACACTATTCGGCAGACTGAGGACACCCCATTCAGAGAGAGGTCGAGCAGACTGGCCGCTGCAGAGGCGGAAAACCTTCGACAGCACTTGTGTAAGTTGAAGGAAGCTGGCATCATCAGCGAGTCCCGAAGCCCCTGTGCGTGTCTGATAGTGGTGGCCAGCAAGAAGAATGGGAAGGTACGGAGGCACGTGGACTACAGGACTCTGAGCAGAATATTGAAGATGCACTGCCCTGTCTGCGTCACACGAAGTGTTTCAGTGAGGTAAACATGAGCAGTGGATATTACAAGATCGTCAAGAGTGAGGAAGATAGAGTGAAGACAGCATGTATGTTTCCCCTGGATTCTTCCCGTTTGAAAGCATGGCCCAGGACGTATCGAGAGCCCCTGCAAACTTACAGCGAGTCATGGAAAAGACCGTGGGGTATATGAACTTGCTTGAATTGTTGTTTCTGGATTACTCCATAATGATTGGGTAGAGTTTAGAAGAACAAGAAGCGAAGATCCTGAAGTTGCTGGGCTGCCTGAAAACTGTAGGGTTAAAACTCTCCTTGCACAAGTGCGAGTTCTGTAAGACGTCTGATAGCTATGTTGGATATACAGTCTGAATATGGAGCAGCTGCAGTTCCGGATAAGAAAGAGCCGTTGACCATCTGGCCAATACCCTAGACGGTGAGCCCACGGCGCTCATTCCTCAGATTCTGTGTTTACCATCTGAGTTTTGTGAGGGGCTACGCGTATGTGAGTTACCGGCCGAACTAGCTTCTCTGTGGTTAACTGCACCTTAGGGAAGAAAGGGATGAGAGAAATGGAGAGGAGGGTTGAGAGCGCCTTAGACCGTCGGAGCCCTTTGGACCGTGGTAGTATGCGAAATATTAAAATCCTTTCAGTCTCTAAAGTAAATGCTCAGCCAGGCCCGGTGCAGAATTGCTATCCCTGCTTCCTGTATTGCTGCTGCCTATGGATGCCAGCCGAGAAGGTTTATGAGACGTCCTGTATCAGGGTCAAGACACCGGGATTTCCCGTTGCTGTTGTCGTCCTCCGAGAAAAAAAAACACAAATATCCCGCGAACAAATATAGTTTTCTGGGGTTGAAATGAGCTGTAGTGGGTAGGATGAGTGGCTACCTCCATAGTCCCCAGGTAGATGTGAGGACGGATAACAATACCCTAAATTATATCCTGATCGAGGCAAAATTGGCTGCCTCAGGGCATCGGTGATTGGCGGCGTTGTCATCCTGTGATTTCAGACTGTATTACCGGCATGGAAGCAGAAACAATAATACGCATGTTTTGTCCCGACGAGCGCTTGAGGGGCTGGACAGGGATGAAGAGTGCATGGGGGTGGATGCCATGTGTCGGTTTGCCCGCAGGGTGAAGATAGGAGGAAAGTGGGGGCAGGATCCAACAGTAGATCAATTTGGAGCTTCTTATGACGTCATTCTACAAGTATATCCTAACCTGACCACTCCGCAGGCAAATCAATTGCCGGAATTTAGTTCCGGTGAAATGGCAGCTGCACAACGAGATGACTGGGCTTCAGTAACATTTAGTTAGCGGGGAGAATATAGACATGGCGCAGATCGAGAAATGGAAACCCGCCGCGGTGCCCCTATTATTAGCAATATGGCCGCGATTGGAGTTGCGGAAATCAGATCACGTCACTTCCGGACCGACCTCGGCGTTCCCAGCTGTTTCTCGGAGTATACGGAGTATTTTATCGGAGTCACTTTTAAAGTTCAAAGGTTCACTTAACGTCAGAGAAATGTATGCAATATACATCCTGAAATGTTATTTTTTCTTCACAACCATGGACGAAAACAGAGGAGTGCACCAAAGAATGAACGACATTAAAAGCGAGAACCCCAAAGGCTCCTGCAGCTCCTACCCCAACCACCTGTTACTGGCTGCAAGCAGCAGACTTTCCTCCCCCACCAGCTAAAAAAATCTGCGCCCCCCACCGAGCACTCAAGCGACAGCAAGGCAACAGAAAACATAAGGACTTGTAGTACTCCAAAGACTACGTAGTGCACCCGGCATTCGACAATCCACAGGCTCTCCCTCTCTCAAATATGAGGCAAAGAGGAGTTTCCGTTTCACAAAGAGAGGGTAGACTTAACAAACAATTTACTGGCTTACGATTTTTAAAGGCTGTTGCGTCACTTTTTTCCGAGAATAAAGATCTCGGAGCTCTGTCACACAGCCGAAGAACATCCGACTTCCCCGAGGACACACGGAGCTCCTGATGACACGGATCATCATTCCGCCCGTCTCCAGAGCCCCGAGATCCCAATCCTCCAAAGTTGGGACGACCTCTTAGGCCGAGCCTTTGGCGTGCCAAACAACCGCCAGTGGTGAAATCAGAGAGCTGCTCCATTCCCGCAAATAACTGTAGTCAGTGTCAAACCCCAAGCCCGGGACTTCAAAAGGATCATCCCGCAGGAAACAAAGTAATAAAGGGAGTTTCACGTTCCATCGCAATAATACACTAATACGGTCGATATTTATGGGACCAGCTTTTACTGAGTTCCCACAGATTACTCTTTCGATTGCAGACACGGCATGAGTTCGGTAGGAGGCAAAGGAGATAATCCATCAATGGACTAAGCGGGCTAAAATTATGAATTTAAATTAATTATTAATTAAGCAAATATCAGGAACATGAGTTCTGGATTCCTCTCATGTGATCTCATTGTGGGGGTAAATGATATTATCGCCTCTACTGGAGGAGCCTGATCATTTACGAGTAGAAGTATTGCGGAACCTGGTGCTATAGGATTTGAAGGTCCTGTCGCTCCTTCCTGACAGCAACATCGAGAAGTGAGCATCACCGGGTTGATGGGCGCCCTTGATGCTGAACGCCGCTTTCCTGGCAGTTCGCTCCTTGCAGATGTTCCCAGTGGTGGGGCGGATGTACATCTGATGGACTGGCTGCAACCCCACATTTTCATTGTTTATTCTGTTCAGGGAACTCAGTGTTTCCATGACAGACAATGATGCAACCAGTCAGGGTACTCACCAATATGCTTCTCTGGAAGTTTCCCTAGTTTTCAGATGACGCTCTAAATCTGCACAAACTGACATAGTATAGACTGTAAATATCTCTAAGACTTTCCAGAATACGGCGGAAAAAAATCTCCTCTGAGCCTCTACGCTAAGGATCTCAGTCAAAATGGGGGATATTATCGTTACAGATGAAAATATACTGCAACATCAGGCCTTTTTGACAGAACGGGAAGCAGTGGTAACAAATTCACCACAAGCTTGAATTTAATAGTGGTGTTTCTATGTGTTTACAATGTTGTATAGTGTATGCATGAAATGCTTTGGGATTTCCGATAATACTCTGCACTCTAGTCATTTCCTCGTCACGATAAACTCTCCCAATTCACGATATGACTTTCTTGTTGATTCCTTATGTTCCTCCGAGACCCAGTACAATTTCAGCATCCCAAACTTTACATTGACTTCTCATATTTCTTGCATTCAGAATATCTCCCTCCTGTCCGTCCCTCTTCTCTCACTCTCTCTCTCTCTCTCTCTCTCTCTCTCTCTCTCTCTCTCTCTCTCTCTCTCTCTCTCTCTCTCGCTCTCTCTCTCTCTCTCTCTCTCACACACACACACACACACACACACACACACACACATACACACTAGTAAAGAGCCATGGAGATTTTCTTTTCCTCTGCGTCCTGAGAATCTGTTTATAAATTCTGGAACTATGACACATCGTAACACAGTCCTTATTCAGGGAAATCCGGCATTATTTCCACCAAGTGACTCACTGCTGTCGTAATGCTAAACAACGTTGCTATATTTCTCAGCAAAAGTGCCCGACATTTACATCAGAGGCAGTGGTGTTGAATTAAAGTGTTTGTTCAGGTAATTGTAACTAATGACGTTAGTCAGGAGGTATAACCTATCTCTGGAGTATAAATCAAGGATATTCTGAGTGCAGCAGCTCAGAGCTTCCTGCGGGTGCTGTGAATTCACGAGCAACAAAAGCGCGGCTCTCACTGAAATGGCGTATCCTGTCATCTTGCGGATAGGGGAAGTTTACTATCCTTTTATTTCAGCCTTTGGAATTCCCGGTAAGCCGCCGTATCAGCTGCTGTTGGTGGGAACAGAAGTTGAATTCCAATGTTGTAACAGTTTCTGTCTCCGGATTCCACTGCCCTTCCCGCAGTCTTCCTGTCTTCTGCAATTCCACAATGGGAATATGGATTTTGGGAATCTAGATCTATAAACAAACCGATGTTGGAATTCAGCGATTCCGCCAACATCTATGGAATTCACCGGTCGGGTTGGGATCTCTCTGCCGCTTCTGTTCAATAGTGTTACTGTCTAGGTTTCTATGTTTTTGGTCCAGTAGCGGCTGCAACAAAATTGCAAATATTGTGGAGGCTGTGCCAATTGATTGTCTGCATTTGTATGTGAACGGAAGTGTGAGCTATAATAATCAAGCCATCGACTGGTCGTAGCACTTTAGCAAACGCGAAAAATTGCATGTTGTAGATTGAAACGTGAGTTCTTTAAATGTGCGCGCTGTGACTGAATGTCAAGAAGGTGATGGACAACACAATGAAGTCCTTGCAGACCAAATTAACCCTACAGACTTGTCACTTCATTGCTATTAATTCTGTGAAATGTTTTCTATTACATCTACGTCTGACACCGTTACAGATATCTGAATGTAAGACAGCGTTTGTCACTTGACGATGAATTTCTCTCCCGTGTTCCCTGAACTATTTTCAATGAGAAGTTTCATATCTGTCTCTCAGCTTCTTTTCAGATTGCCTGTCAATATGGTCTCAGCCATAGATTTGTTGTAATGTCAGGGAGGTGGCAGATGCTAGATAGGAAATTCGGAGAAAGCTGGAAGCACCGAGGCCCAGTCCGCTTGAACGGAAAGGGAAACCTTAACCGAGGTTTCAGCGGCCTCTGAGAACATTTATGAGAAGAGCCACGTTAAGCGGTTTACCACATATTCCATTTTGCCTAGATGAGTGTTTCCAGCATTTCCAGATGTTTATTCCGTCCTTCGGCTGTCCTGTCGCTGGCAGCGAGTGCCATGGAAGTTGATGATTGTCTAATGGAAGAATCCGGCAATGAGAATCCGAATTTATCCTTTTGTGTTTATGAGGCAAGCAGAAATTACTCCATCCAGTATGGACTCTGAGTAGGTAATTGTCCAGTTTCAGCTTTCCGCTGCCACTTCACATTTCGGTCATCAGTAAGGAATCCGTACACAGATCACATTGATTTTACTGTATAAAGTCCTTCTTTGTTCCTCCAGCTCTGCGTCTTTTTTGGACCGTTCCATCAGTAATACAACAATAAAATGGAAATATTACATGATTCCTCCGCCACCACCCCCGCCCCCATACTGCTGTATTGGCTTCTGCTCAGCATTTTTTTAAACTTCCTGTTCCCGGCTTCTCTTCCAGCGAACCTGCTGGCAATTGTGATCCTGTCCCGGGGAAATTGCGGTCTGTCCAAATGTGTCACTTGCTATCTCGTGGGAATGGCCACGGCCGATCTCCTGGTTGTCATCTCCTATCCGCTGCTCACTTGGACTGCTTGGATGTATTTTCGCCAATCTTTCCTGTTCATCACTCCTGTGTGCCGACTCGGTGCATGGTTAATTTTTGCGAGCACTGCGACCTCTGTCTGGCTGACTGTTGCTTTCACCGTCGATCGATTTGTGGCCATTTGCTGTGAGAAGCTGAAAACAAAATATTGCACCGAGAGAATGGCGGCCCTGGTTATCGGGACAGTGAGTTTGCTGGCGTGTTTGGAGTGTGTCCCCTGGGGCTTTGTGTACAGACCTTTGGTAATAATTGACGGTGTTCCGTGGTATTGTGTTTATACATCGAGCTACAAAAGGTCTCCCTCCTGGGCGGCATTTGCAATGATTCATCGCATTTTAACCCCTTGTGTTCCCTTCTTTCTAATTTTGCTTTTCAATATTCGGACTGTCAGGCGGATTCTAGCGGCCGGTCGAGCCCGCAGGCAGCTCCGGGGACTAAAGTGTGGTGAGAATGACAAGGACCGGGAGATGGAGAACCGACGCAAATCCATCGTTTTGCTCTTCAGCATAACCGGTAATTTCATATTGTTGTGGGTAACACGGCTGGTATTTTACGTCTATCAACGGGTTTCAATGACGTTTGTTTATTATTCTGTCACCGATCACCGTTACATCACAGAAGAGATTTCGGGAATGCTGCAGATTCTTAGCTCCTGCACCAACACTTTTATTTACGCCTTGACTCAGAGCAAGTTCCGAGAGGAACTCGGGAATATTCTGAAATACCCAGTGAATCCAATTATGAAACTCATTAAACGTTAGAAATAAATGTTGTGAAATATTACAATCCTGCTGCCTTCATTTTTTCTTATTCTGTAAACCCACTTGTGGGTAAATTAAGGCAATGTTATGTATTGAGTTATAAAACTAAAGCAGGAGAAAGTCTGCAGCTGCGGGAAATAGAAAACAACACACACACAATCAGAGTTTACTCTTCACCATAGTTGCTCTCTGCTCTGCTGAGTTATTTTAACATTTTGTGCGATTTATACCAAAGTTACAAACAAGCTGGAAAGAAGGGATTCATGTCTGGTGCCAGAATTGGCGTACGAGGTGAAAAATGAATACTTTGCACTCACTGGAGTTCATTAAGGGAGAGGACAGGGAGGAAAGCGAGGTGAAGAATTGTGTATTCATAGCGGGCTGATAGTGAGGGGGATGGTGTGTGGGATCCAACAGCGTTAAGGTGGTAAATCATTGTCAAGTGCCAGTGCCGGGAGAAGTGAGGGGATTAGGATATCAGTGTAGGGTTCCCCTCTGGCTATTCCCCTTAGTATACCTCTTTGGATTCTGCTGGGATCATCATGCATATTGGTATGAATGACATAGGCATGGAAAGGGGAAGAGGTCCTATCCTGTGTGTATATTGAGTTAGGACAAATGCTGAAGAGAAGGACGTCCAGGGGAATCACACGCTGGAATTAAGGAGATTGAGAGGGGATCTGATTGAAGCATATAAGACTATTAAGGGATTTGACAAGATAGAGGCAAGAAATATGTTCCAGATGCGGGGAGAGTCCAGTACCAGAGTGCATGGTTTGAGAATAAGGGGTAGGACATTTAGGACAGAGTTAAGGAAATACTTCTTCTCCCAGAGAGATGTGGGGGTCCGGAATGCAATGCCTCGGAAGGTAGTGGAGGCCATTTCTCTGGATGCTTTCAAGAAGGAGCTAGATAGGTATCTTATGGACAGGGGAATCAAGGGATATGGGGACAAGGCAGGAACCGGGTATTGATAGTAATTGATCAGCCATGATCTCAAAATGTCGGTGCAGGCTCGAAGGGCCGAATGGTCTGCTTATGCACCTATTGTCTATTGTCTTTTGTAATCTCTGGATTACTCCCTGTGCCATGTAGGAATGCGGTGACCTCATGGATGAAAGAGTGGCCTTGAGATGGTGCAAAGTTGTGGGGTTTTCAAACACTTCGATCATTGGAACAATTTCGGGGGAAGAGACTACTGGAACAAGAATGAGGAATTCACCCCGTCTGTCTCTCATGCTGAGATGTTCCCTCAGAAACCTTCCCTCTACCTCAAGACCTCCCTCATCATCAGACCATCCTTCGAAATGAAGAGCTCCTTCAATTTCCATGCTCCCTTACTATCCCTGAATTAGAACCTCACCCTCAAACCCTCGCTTGCCCCATGTCCATCACTGCATAACCAGAGCTCCAACATCCTAGAAGATGAATTTTGAGTGTGGAGGCGAGGGAGGGCATGAGGGGAGTGAGATTTGGCCACAATGGGAATTCTCAGCTCCCAGAGGAGTTGATGAGGTCCCTCCCTCAGTCTATCACATCCTTTTTTATTGAAGAAATGATGCAATATCCAAATACGTAATGCACTACTTTTTCCTCCACTTTACCTTTATATTTTACCCGTAAACAAAACTCCCCTCACCAGCCTTCTCTGAACATACCATGGCAGCTAATGCATTTAGAATACAACACTTCACAAATACAAGTACTGTGCAGAAATTTCACAGCCATACCTCCAAACCCCTTCAGGACAAATTCCCACACACATACACAACACGTCAGATGATCCAGAATACACTCTTAAGGAATTCCCTCACCTCAGAACCTCCCTCCATTTTCAGGCTGGTCAGGTTAGCTGACCCAAGGTTAACAGCCTCTTTCTACCTCCATTTATCACTCCTCACTGTCCCTCTCTCCCTTCGCTTCAACTACTAGCTCATCCCTCCTTCCTTCCTTCTCAAGTTCCTCCTGAGTCTCTCTCCCTACACAGTCTCACCCTCCATCCCCCCGAAACCCTCATTAAACATAGGATGCTCGCTCACCTCAGACACCCTACCCTACATTCTCCGTTCCCCGAGACCCTCACTAAACTCTGGACGCTCCCTCTCCTCAGAAGCTCCTCGGACACGGTCAAACTGAAAAGCGCGGAGCGGAGATCAAGACGGATGAAAATCGCGGAGCGGATTCGCGCAACCGACAGGAATTCTCTGAGCAATGGTGGAGGGAGATTAGAGTTCGCGCTGTGCACGATGCCCCGGCCAATGGTGGAGAGAGGTTGAAGCTCGCGCCTTGGGTGGGGCCTGGCCATTGCTGGAGGGTGATTGGAGCTCTCGCATTCGGCGGGATTCCCTAACCTAACTCATCGTTGAGGTCAGCGCGATGATCACGCGGTGGGCGGGGCTCCCTGATCAAAGATGCAGAGTTGTCGGAGCTCACCACAGAGAAGAGGTTACTAGATGATAGGGAAATTGATGCTGAACGCCTGCCCCCCTCCCCCCCCCGTGCCTCCCCGTCTCTCTGTGATGGGTGGGTGTCCTGATCTTCCCACTCTCTGCTTGGTTTCACATCAGTGAGAGTAAACTTTCCTATGATCATACTCCCGCACTCAGACAGTGAAGCTCCCTTTAGCAGGGGTTCCCTTTCTTTTGCCATGGACCTCCACCAGTAATTGAGAGACCCCTGGACCGAGGTTGGAATCTTCTGCTTCTACACGGTCCCATCACACACGCTCGCAATCAGACACACAGTGGAACTTCCTCTCCAATGTCCAATCACACTCTTGTAGGAGTTAAACAAGTTCCCTGCACGATATCCCATCACACATTCCTGGATAAGGCACCGTGAAGCTGTTTCTACAGGTCTTAGCACACAATACCTGTGTCAGACATAGTGAAGCTGCCTCTACACGACACCATCACATACTTCCACAATTAGATATATAGTGAGGCTCCCTCCATACTATCCGGTCTGACATTCCCGAGATCAGACAGAGTAAAGCTCCCTCTACGTTGTTCCATCATACACTCCTGGGGTTCGGCCCCATCAACCCCTTGTCAGTCATCTCGCTGAGGTCACTAGGGTGAGGGTTTCAATGTTCAGACACCTCCCAATGACTTGATTGTGCATTAGAGGTCAGTGGTTGTGATGAGAGGCTACGTGTCATAGGACAGAGATTTAGAATGACAGCTACAGGTCGTGACAGTTAGAGTGACGGGTCGAGGGACACTTGGGTGAGGGTTAATTATGGAAGCTATCGGTCAGGTTTAGAGAATCAAATTGTCTCTGTAACAATGTTCAGGGGCACCACAGAGGTCCACAGGTGCTCCTACTGACATCATCACTGAAGTGTTGGACTTCACCAACTTGACCCCTGGCCTGTGGTGAATGAGGGTTGTCACCAGGTGGGAAATACCATTCCGGAAACACTCCGAGGAGGGCTGGAGAGAAGGGGGTGGGGCACATTGCAGGATTGAGGGACTCGGATGTCGGTACAACAGGGAGCTGGAACTCGAATGGATATTTGGGATAGAATGTGGCCGTTGGGAGTGGGGAGGTTCAATGGCAATCAGCAGACTAACACTGAGAATGAGGCAGAAATTTGGCCATGGAAAAATGTCCCTATGAATGGGAAATTGCCTTTGGGACTGCCAATAGGCCTTAGTGAATGGGCCTGGGAAATCAGGAAGGGAAACAGAGGATATTGGGAAGGGCTGGGAATGGAGATAAAGGTTTGGGCCGGTTAACACCGGGAATGGAAGTGGACATAAGGAATGGGCTGTTCAGAGTTAATCAGAAAAGGGAAAAATCTATAGGGAATGAGGCAGAGGCCAATAGAATTGATAGGGGGCAATGGGAATGTTGTAGAGGTAATTGAATATGTGGCAGAACCCACGGAGGATGGAACAACCCAACCAATTCTAATCCTACTGACCAATTACCAATCACCCTCCCCAGATGCTGACCATCCCAAAAGTATTAGGTCACCATCCTCCTCTCGGGCTCCAGTTGTTGCCTGAACACGTTGCTCTACGACTGCAGTACACCGAGTCTTTCAGCTCATCTCAATGGGTTTAGATCTTACCCATCCAACCCTTACTGAATTCCATCAGTTCCAATCCCATTGGATTCCCACCTTTTCTATTACATCCCATCAGAAGCAGTATCAGTTTTAATATCACCGCCATATGTCATAAAATGCGCTATCTTTGCGGCAGCATGATTAATATGGAAAAAATAAATTACAGTAAGTATAAACAGTCTATGCATATTAAATGGTTAAATTAAATAAGTCGTGAAAAATAATAAAGAAGTAGTGAAGTAGCGTTCATGGGTTCAATGTCAATTTAAAAATTGGATAACAGGTAGAAGCTGTACTCTCAGGCTTCTGTACCCTTTCTCTGACGGATTAATGAGAAGAGGGCATGAACTCGGTGATGGGGGTTCCTAATAATCGACGCCACCTTCCAGAGGCACCGCTCCTTGAAGATGTCCTGGAGACAGGAGAGTCTAGCATCAAAGAAGGAGCAGACTAATTTTAATACCTCCTGTCGTTTCTTTCGATACTATGTAGTAGAATCCTTCCCCCCCCCCCCCGTCACCTAACAGACCTCTCCAGGGTATGCCTGAGGCTAGTGGTTTAGTTGACAAACCAAACCTTCTCCTTCTGCAACTCTACAACTCCTAATTTCTTTCTCAGTCTCTCTCTCTCTCTCTCTCTCTCTCTCTCTCTCTCTCTCTCTCTCTCTCTCTCTCTCCACTTTTGATTCCTCTATGAAGATTGATTCATTATCCCTCGTCTTACCCTTTCTGAAGTTTACAATCAGCTCTATGTCCTTACTGATGTTGAGTGCAAGGTTGTTGCTGCATCATCACTCAAATGTGCGGGTATATCTCTATGCGCTGTCGTCTCTATCTCAAAGCCTGCCATCAATGCATCAGCAGCAAATTTCTAGATGGCATTTGGTCGATAGCTAGCCACACAGTGATGGGTGTAGAGAGCGTTGAGCAGTGGGTTAAGAACACATCCCTGAGGTGTGCCAGTGTTGATCTGCGGCAGGAGGAGATATAGTTCCAATGGGTACAGATTGTGGTCCTCCGGGTGAGATATCGAGGATCCGGATGTAGAGCCAGTTACAGGGCCCAGGTTCAGTAGCTTGTCGATCAGGACTGTAGAAATTATGGAGTTAAACGGTGAGCTATAGTCATCGAACAGCATCCTGACAGGTCTCTGTATAGTCGGGGTGTTCTAAGACCGTGCAAAGAGCCATTGAGATTGCATCTGCCTTTAACCTATTGTGATGATGGGCAAATTGCAATGGATCCAGTCCTTGCTGAGGCAGGAGCTGATTCTAGACATGGCCAACCACTCAAACCGTTTCATCACTGTAGATGCGAACTACTGGGTGATAGTCATTAATGGAATTCGCTCTGCTCTCCTTGGACACAGATATAATTGCTGCCATTTTGAAGCAGGCGGGCTTGAAGCTAATTTATTAGTTATGTGTTGATGATAATACCGATTTATATTATGATCGTCCCATCAATGAGTTGTTCAATGGCGATTGAGTGGGACATTCCATATCATTGTTGTGTAGTCACCTGGAATTGTGTACCTTTCTGTCAAGATTTTCCCAATTCAATAAATGGAGCAACTGGTTATTTTGGATATTTTTATTGGTTTCACAAGACTCCATTGAATTTGTAGCTGTACCTTAACTGCACGTGCAGTTCATTGGATCCTGGAAAAAAAAGACTGACGGTGGGGGGGGGGGGGGGGGGCGGCGGCTGTGTTGCCTCAGATATGTCGAGGGCTGGGTCTTGGACAAGGGGTCAGCTTGGATGCAATAGCCGGGTGCAGCCGTCCAGGGGCTTCTGCTGGGCGCATTGGGATCGTGCTGTGTTGGAATCTCGTTGCTCTGCACGGCTGCTCACCGCTGTCTGCTCGGAGCTGCTTCCTGGTTTTCATTATATGCTGTGCTCCAGTGTTCGCTCATTGAAAGCATAAGCTGGAGTAGGATAATCTACAGTCATCCCAATTGGAATTATGCCATATCTTTTGTGTATCTTTTTCTATAATAATATGTGCTATGTTTTCCTTTAAGTCCGCTGTGCGCCTTGACCCCAGATGAACGCTGTCTGTTTGAAGATATTCATGTATGATTGAATGAAAATGAAACTTGATCTTGAACTTCTGCATACTTCCAGTCCTGCTGTAACCTATGACCATCTTCTACACAATGCACACAACTCCACCAACCACCAGATTATCTGTAAACTTACTAACTCCACCCTTCCACTTCCTTATCCAAACCATTTAAAGAATCTCAAAAACGGGGTGCCCAGAACAGATCTCTGCACATCGTCACTGGTTACCAAACTCCATGGAGAAAACTCTCTATGCACAACTATCCTCCGCCTTCCATGGACACACTAGTTCTGCATCTACCAGCCAACTTTCCCAGGATACCATGTCTTCTGATTTTCTGGAGGACCGTCACATGGTGAATCTTATTAACTGCCTTAGTCCATTTCTGCCATTTTAACTTTTCCACTTTTATCAATATGCTTTGCCACATTCTCAAAGTGGCTCGGGAGATTTGACGTAACCCCTCACAAAGCCATACTGATTATTCCTAATCAGGTTATACTTCTCTAAATTCTCGTAAATCCAGTCTCCGATCTTTCCCAATAGTTTGCCCACGACTGAAGTAAGACTCCTTGGACTATAATGCTCATGGCTATACTGACTCAGTTTCCTGAACAATGGAATAATTTTCCTAACCTCCAGTTCTCCGACACTGCTTCAGTCACCAACAATATTCCCTCTTTTTTTCCTAACACCTGCACGGCCGAAGAACGATTCTGAACAAGAGATTTTTACACGGATTGAAAACTGCGCAGCAGTCTTTGCCCTTTGTGATAAAATGTACACTATGAATCTTTGGAATTAGAAATGTAAAAACATATGCACTTGATTTTATTTATTAATTGAAGGGTCCAATGAAATACAATAGAACAATGAAAATATTTCGCGTTCCGTAAACCATTACTCGCCTGCCTTTATTATAAGTCCATTGTCTATAAACATTGTCCAGATTAATTTCTCATCCACCTGAAAGTAGCATCTTAATCCTCATAAAATCATCCGCATGTTCCACGTCTGGATTTTCATGTAATTGAATTCATAACGGTCACACAAGAAGCTTGAAATGTTCCAACGACATCAGTTGTCAGTTCTTCCTATTTTTCATTTCTAAGCATGTAATTCAACATTTCATTAAACATTGTAATTGAACCAGTTTTAGTATTCTCAGAAATGGCAAAGTTAAAGTCACAGTATTGCTGCGATATTTCTGAGGCAGCACTTTTGTTGTATTTTATAATAGTAAATGATATTTTGTCTTTGTTAGTCTTACATCATTCTCTTACTTAAATTCAAAATTGTTTGCAACGGTCAAAAGCTTAGCAACTTGCTAATATCCTCGGGGAATCTATTATGCAAGTGATCATACACACGTTGAATAAATTGAATAACAGGCGCAGTAATCACGTCAGAAGTTCTAGACACAAGCAGATCTTTCAATTTGCCAGTCCAATATACGCTATCTCCGGCAGACTAAGAGAGTAACGTTTTATTTTGTTTGTGTTTTTTTTTTTGCTTTTAGATGAAATTTACAAAAGAGTGGCGGATCTGTAAGGAAATTACAGATGGATTGATAAATTCATAAATTTTCTATTTAACATTGTATAAAAGAAAATTCCAGCTGCGCGACAACAAAGGCTATGTGCATGTGGGCATTTCAATTACTGCACAGCCGTGCATCCACGCAGTTTAGAAAGAATAGTAGAGGCCAGTGAAAACGCAAAAATCTTCTCTGTTAATCTCGAAATGTTCGAATTTATTGGCCTGCTTAACTCTGTCCTCAGAAATGACAAGATCCCTATCACTCAGTGATTTCCAACTTTTTTATGGCATGGATCTCGACCATTAACCGACACCAACTCCAGAGACACGTTTTCTTTTCCATCTCTGATCGGTCCTACCCTCATTCTAGTCATCCTGTTATTCTTTACGTACATCTGGAATGCATCGGGGCTTTCCTTAATCCGACTCGCCCAAATTCAGTTAAGCCCATTCTAACTCTCCTAATTCCATTCATCACCTCCTTCCTGGCTGCTTTGTAATTGTCTAATGCCCTGTCTGATCTGCTTCCTAGACCTTAAATCAGCTTCGTTCATCCTCTTGTCTAGTTGTTCCACATCTGTTGTCACCCTTCATTCCTTTCCCTACCTCAAAGGACAGATCTATCAGCACCCTGTACAAGTACTGTCTGAAATATCTCCACGTTCCAATTGAGCCTTTCCAAGTGGACATCCGCTCCCGAATTGTGTTCCGAGGATCCAGACTGATGCCATCATGAATCCACTTTCCCCACATCATCAGTTTGGTGACTAACGCAGAACTGTGGGGAAAGAACGGGGCAATGGAATTAGTTTGGAAACTGACACAGGCCTGTGGAGCAAGAATGGGGCGATGGCATTAGTTTGGTGACTGATAATGTGGATCGTTACATTCATTAATGAGCTTTTCGCCATATTGGATCGAAACTAATATGAGACCTATATTTATATGAAAGGGAAATTCAAGCCGTGTGCAGAAAAGCCTATGCGCGCAGTTTGGGGACTGCCATAAGGCTGAGGGATGAGACTGCGGATGAACACGGATCCGTGGGATGAATTTGGGCATAGATACGAGACTATGGGATGAGTTTGAAGACTGACACGAGGCAGTGGGGTTAGCATGGGAACTGACACAGGGCTGTTGGTGTTCCATATTTACAAAAGGAGGCTGCTGGAACAGAGTGGATCACACTAAAGTATCGATTTCATTACCTTTTACAAAGGTCTTGAGTCTACTATTCCAAAAGGAGTTGAAGTGATCTACCGAGCAAAATTAAGACCATCCAGTGATCTCCCCGCTCTCTGTCGAGGAGCTCCCATCACGATTAGCCCCATGGAGTTGGGGTGTCTCCAACCTTAATTCCCCTTCCAGCACCTCGGAATGTGGTATCTGCACCTCCCTTGCAGGGTACGAGGGAGGGAGCGCCTACCGTGACGCCTCTGGCAGGTCGGAGAGACCAGCTCCATCAACTGAAAGATTCCACTACCTCCTGGGAGGCTGAGGCCCAGATGAACGCTCCAAATCTGAACGCCTGCTCCTGTTGGGTCCGATGGGAGAACGAGGACCCTCAGTGCACAGTCCCGGGATGGACCCTTTCCTTCCGCTACCTCAGCCTCCTAGCGCATGAGACAAAAGCGTGTGCTATGACCGGAAGGCCATACAGAAAGTTTGGCTGGTTTGGGTCCCAGGAATGGAAACTACGCACTGGCTGGTCACTATATTGAAAAAAAAAGAACCGAAAACAATAGAAAATCTCCAGATGCCGGAAATCAAAACTTATACATACAAAATGCTGGGGGAAGTCAGCAAGCCAGCCAGCATTTTTGAACATTCATTTCCCACTCCTTTTCCCTCTCTCTCTCTCTCTCTCTCTCTCTCTCTCTCTCTCTCTCTCTCTCTCTCTCCCCACTTCTGTCACTCTTTCTTTCTCTCTCCAAAGTGCCTCTCCTCCCAGCTTATCTCATATCCCGCACTCTGTCTCCCACATTCCCTCTGTCATCGCAGTCACCTTTCCCCCTCCTACTCTCTCGTTCTCTTAGTTTTGCTTAACGAATCTCTCTCTCGCAGTTGCTCTTCCCCGTACCTCTCGCTCCCTGGCTTTTTCCTCCCAGAATATCTTCCTCCCTATTCTCTATCTCCACTTCCTCCTTCTCCGCAGTCTCTCTCCCCAGTCCCGCTATCTCCCGTAGTCTATCTCTTCCCAGTCTTTCTTTTCCGTGTCTCTCCCCCTCATTTTTTTCTCTACCCCACTCTTTGAACCTCTTCGCTATCACCATATCTTTTTCTCCATCATCCCTCTCTCCCCCAATCTCTCCAGTCCACTTGTCATCTCCCCTCCCACTCTCTAACCCTCAGATTTTCTCTCAACCCAGTCTCTCTCCCTTTTCTTCCCTGGTATTCTACATGCGGGCGCTCTCTCGTCCCCGAATCCCTTCCTTCTCTTTTCCTGTCTCTCTTCCCACCTTTCTCTCTTACTCCACGATGTCACTCCTCATTTCTGGTTTTCTGTGTCTTCCTACCGTGATTCTTTTTTCCTCGTTTTTATCTTCCCTTCATCTCTCTCTCTCTCCCCGACTCCTTCTTCCTGTGGAGTTGGAGATGTAAAAACATACATATCTTCTAGCCAACGTCCAACAATAGACAATAGACAATAGGTCCAGAAGTAGACCATTGCCATTTTGAGATCATGGCTGATCAACTACTATCAATACCCGGTTCCTGCCTTGTCCCTATATCCCTGGATTCCCTATCCATAAGATACCTATCTAGCTCCTTCTTGAAAGCATCCAGATAACTGGACACTGCCTTCTGAGGCAGTGTATTCCACACCCCCACAATTCTCTGGGAGAAGATGTTTTTCCTTAACGCTGTCCTAAATGACCTTCCCTTTATACTTACACCATGCCCTCTGGTATTGGACTCTCCCAGCATCTGGAATATGGTATGAACATGGATGTCTCTACCTTCTGGTATTTTCCCTCTCTCCTTACCCGCTATTTCATTTCCTCGAACTCGCCTCCTGCTCGTCTGCTTACCTACCAATCACCTCCCTTTGCTGCCCATCTGTCTACCCTTTCCGCCAGAGTCCTCTATCTTTTGGACGCTCTCTTCTCCATCCCTTTGTCTCTTTCACTTATCGCCCCCAGCCATTTATTTCGTCCTTCTATCCCATCCACCTGACTCCAATAACACCTTCTAGCTTGTTCTCCTCTCCTCCCTTAAACTTCTTATTCGTGCATCTTCCCCTTTCCTTTCCAGTTGTGACCTTCGGAGGTCCCACAACTTTTTGTAAGCGCAGCATGTAGATGCCGTCCCTCATATAGTAAGCCGGCTGTCATCAAAATGCGCACTAGTATGAAGCAAAGTAATTCAGTCACGGTACAGTTGACCCTCGAATTGGTGCAAATGGTTAAACGGACAGAGCATCTGCATTCATTGCATTTGTACCAACAGTGACAATTGTTTGGCAGATGCTCGAAATTTGTATTGTTGTTATCAGTGAGGTAGATATTCAGATTTACTTATTTGCCAATCTTAACAGTACTTTTACTGTACATACAGCATAACAATATATATTCTGTTTATTTTTCCTGGCGTGCTAACTCGATGTAATTTTGTGTTGAATGGTCTGAACTGAACGGCACATAAGAAGAGCCTTTGACTGTGTCCGGATGCTGGTTGCAATAATATGCCAATGGCTCGTCAGATATAGGATGAAATTGATCAGACTGCCTGATGGTCAGAGAGGGGCAGATAAGGTCAATAGTGAAGTATATGGTAATTACCTTCCGATCGATGAGAAGGGCTCGGAGATTCGCAAAGAGTGACGGTGTTCTGGAGATGAAGAGAGGGACTGGAAAATGGAAGTTCAAACGTCAATAAGGTTTTCAAATACGGGTTGATAATGTGGTGTTAAATACATTCCGAATATCAGTCTGCAATGACCGGAAAGGCCATGACATAGTAATATATAATATTACACTAACAAGAGAAAATCTGCAGATGATGGAAATCCAGACAACACACACAGAATTGCATATAATATTCCTCTGGTTAGAGATTTGCTCATTCCTGCTGGGAATGCAATGGAACCGATGCAGAGGGCTTTCACCAGGAAGGTGCCGAACATGGAACATTTCAGGTGATAGCGGACAATCGGTCATTCTCCCCTTGAATCGAGGGAGGAAGAGATGCTTCATACAGAAGATATAAAAAAGTATTCGTGTTCAGTATGGTAACTATTTCTCCATATCAACTGCATCTAATACGATTGGCAGAGATTGAGTGGACATGTAAGTTTTAGTGTACGTTAGCATGATATGTTGACATTCTTCTTTTCATTCAGATATAAGGCAATGACGCAGCCTTTTTTTGCATACTTTCGGAATTAGGCTGCTGCCATTTCATTGATCACAAAAAATAAATAGCAAAAACAAAAGTACCGAGTTTGGCTGCTCAGTCTACAGAATACTTGGCCACTCGGTTGATCCTGAGTTCTGCTTTAATGTTTAATCCGCTGACATGAGGATTTTCATCTCCGTCGGCCATCTCCTTCGCTACCATCGTGAGGAAGAGCATGAACGGGAAGAACTCAGTGACTGGGAATGAACTGTGCGTTTTCGTTGTTGCACCGCCTGAACTGCCCTTTCGTTTCGATTGGAACGTCATGTCCTTTCTCGCCCCTGTACGATAAAAATGTAAAGAACGGCCAGTATCTTACGTTCCACAGAGACTGAATAAAGCTCCCTGGTCTAATTTATTTTTTAACGTTCCGCCATCTTCATGCTGACAATTTGTACACTTGCGCTCTGGACGCAGGTCCGAGGGGGATTCTAACTTATTTCACTTTCGATGGCGTCTGGTTCTCTGGATGAATGTTATGGATCTATGTTTCTGTGTTTCTGACGTTAAAACAATATCTGCTACGTTACTCACGCTGAAAAAAATACTGGGTCATAAAATGTCAAATGACAATGGACAGAACAGGCCGATCATGCAATGGAATAAAGTGGAGACATTAATTGACATGGCGTATCTGCAGGTCAATCACGTCTAAAAATGTGCGCGAGTTCTTCGAGCATGAGCTGTACGTTTTCGAAAGTGGACTTGTATAAATGTCCAGTAAATACCTGTGTACACACCCGTCAAGTTTCCCTTACCCTCCACAAACAAAAACAGAACAGAACTCATTGAGTCCACTTGTAGTGTATCTGATGCTATCCCTGAGTAAGAATCTCCATCCCTGCGTACTAATTTCCATCTCTGAGAAGCAATCTCCATCCCTGAGTAACCATCTCCACCACGTGCAAGAATTTCAATCTCTGAGTAAGATTCTCCATCCCGGAATAAGTATCTCCCTCTCTGAGTAAGAATCTCTATCTCTGAGTAAGACTCGCTATCCATTGCCATTGCCTCGACAGAGAAACGGGTGCCATCCAAGTTTTGGTACTCCAGCTCCCCGGATTATGTTTAGATGCTCCTGTCCCTTTAAGATATAGATTGCCAATTAGCCTGCGACATTCCTTTATGGCAAGTCTACACTTAAAGGTCGACTACTGAGTCCGTAGTGCTCAGATGAGTGAGGCGTTACTCTGCTTCAGCATCACTGATTACATCCACAGGATCATAAGGCTCCTCTGCCACCCTTTTGCAGGATCGTTGTGACGCTCGTGCTGCAACTGAAACATCCGCGGATACAGGGGCGGCCAGTAGCAACAGCGAACCGCTCTAATTGTCATGGACCGGATCGGTTCCCCTTTAAATTTAGTTAGGTTGCGATCCGGACCATTGACACCTTGTCCCCTTTTAATTTCGTTTCAAGCGTCCCTTGAGCTTGACAACCAAGGTAATCTACCCTCGACCCGAACCGGCAGCTTATAAACCCTTGGCTTCAGCCGTTCGGGGCGAGAGTGTTAAAGAAGCCTCCGCAAGTCGCCGCCTCCGATGCTACGACAAGCCAAGAGTGATCCAGCCCGCATCGGAGTACCAGCAATTCGCCTTCCGTCGCCAGAGTGGATCCGGGCAAGATCAATCTACCAGGGGTGAGTGGAAGGCGGAGTCCTGACACGACGTTTATTCCCCTTGTCTATTTCTACCCCGGAAGAAGAGTCCCGGCTCGGTGCCTGAGCTGAAGACGGAGTTCCGGCTCGATGTCATGCCCACTGTCCGTGTGTGTCCCTTGAAGAGTCCCGGCTCGGTGCCTGAGCTGAAGGCGGAGTTCCGGCTCGATGTCATGTCCACTGTCCGTTTCTGTCCCTCGAAGAGTCCCGGCTCGGTGCCTGATCTGAAGAAGGAGTCCTGGTTCAAGATTCCTTGTCCTTTAATTTGGTGTCCACTTATCTGGCTGCAGTGATCCATGGTATCCAAGTCTCTGCCGGCTTTGCATCAAGGTCCACGGGTGCAAGGCCAAGGTCCGCGGCTGTCCATGCTCGCCCCGTCCAAGTCCAAGGTCCGCGGCGATCCAAGTCCCTAGTCTCCTAGTCCAAGGTTCGTGTTCCTCTTTGTCCTCGATTTCCCGATCTTCTGTGCAGCGAGTAATAAACGCTATTTTATTATACCTAGGAATGACGTGTTTGTGTGCTGCGTGTGTGTCCTCTCCCAGCACCCTTGTCCCCACCTCCTGACACTAATATTGATTGATCTTTGCATCCCTTCATACGGTTAACGCATCTTTTCTGCTCTTTTTGTTTGAACATTATAGTTATCTAAGCGCGTGGCGATTAGTTGTGTATGCATGCTGTTGCAATTCTATCGTCTGTGATAGGACGGTATTTTGATGAATGATTTGTGTTTTCTATTTAGGGTTTTACATTAGGGGATTTTCTGCCTGGATTGGGAAGCGAACTTGGCCTTCATCCTTGGATCGACGGAGGATGAGAGGTGACCTGATAGAGGCGTATAAGATGTTGGGAGACATCCACCGTGTGGATAACGTTAGGTATCCCTGGGGTTCATATTTTCTGCGACAACCACATTAAAATGTCGGGAGAATGATGCTGGATTTTGGGCACTGTCTGGGGAGAGACAGAGAGGGAGAGAGAGGGAAAGAGAACTTGAGCAGATGTGTGAGAGAGAGACAAAGATTTGCAGTTATGGCTCCATAGCTGATTATTTTCTTTTGCTCCAAGAACACTATTCTTTGCTTGCTACCCTTGTTGCTGAGACAAGGAGTGGCCCAGTTTGAATGACATGGACATGGTCAGTTGATGCATGGCTGGTACCCCGGCAGGGGAGATAAAAGGCAAGTGTGCTGAAACACAGGCAGACGCGCCACTGGGCACTGAAAGAGTGTTGTGCACCCAAAGGAAAGTGAGGGCTTGGAGGATCGATTCGGTGGAATCAATCAGAGTCTGTCTCTCTGTCTCTCTCTATTGCATGATCGGTACAACATTGTGGGCTGAAGGGGCTGTGATGTGCTCTAGACTTTCTAAATTTACATATATTTCTGTCTAAAATTCTGTCACTCTTTCAGGATTTGTAAGAAAATTGCTGAACCACGATAAGGGAAACTAAAGTTTCATACCAATAGCAATGAATTTTATTAGTATCAGTATATTTCCAACTGTTGCAATTTCTTACAATCATATTTAGCAAATCGATTGTAATTTCAGGTATTCGCATTTTTTCCACCCGGAGAAGAGTCGTACACTTTGATCATAAATGCACCTTTGAACCTCAAGTCATTGATGTATGGGTTGATGTATGATGAGAGGTTGAGTAGATTGGGACTCTACTCATTGGAGTTCCGAAGAATGAGAGGCGATCTTATTGAAACCTATAAGATTGTGAAGGGGCTTGATCGGGTGGATGCGGGGAGAATGTTCGCAATGATGGGTGAAACTAGGACTAGGGGGCATAATCTTAAAATAAGGGGATGCCGTTCCAGGACTGAGATGAGGAGAAATTTCTTCACTCAGAGGGTAGTGGGGCTTTGGAATTTACTGCACCAGAGAGCTGTGGAAACTACTACACTCAATAAATTCAAAACGGAGATAGACATTTTCCTGGATAAAAATGGCATTAGGGGATACGGTGAGCGAGCAGGTAAGTGGACATGAGGCTAGGTATAGATCAGCCATGTGATCTCCTGGACCAGTTTTCGATAGCCTGGATGGATCGGAGAGGAATTTTCCAGATTTTTTCTCCTCAATTGGCAAATCGTATTTTTTCCCCGGGTGATCACATGGGTTTGGGCGGGATGAATAATAAAATAAAATGGGCGGCATGGTGCCCTGTTGGTTGGCACTGTTACCTTGTGGGATTCCGTGAAAACTAGAGTTAAGATTGGATTAGCCATTGATCTTGTTGAATGGAGAAGCAGGCTTGAGGGGCCGATTGGCCTACTCCTGCTCCTATCTCTTATACCCACGAGCTGAAAGCGAAGATCGATGAGGTGGTTGATCGATCAACCTTGCTTTCATTAGACAAAACTTGCTTTTATCAATCTAAGCATTAAGTTCAGAAGTGAAGAGGTTATGTTGAAAATGTATAAAACTCAGGTTAGGCTATTTCTGGAGTGTCGCCTACCATTCTGATCGCCCGACTGTAGGAACTATGTTGAGGCTTTGAAGAGGGTGCAGAGGAGGTTTACCTGGATTAGAGGGCATGTGCGTTTATGAAAGTTTGGATTAATATGTTTTGTTTTCTTTGGACCGTCAGGAGCTAAGGGGAGACATACTAGAGGATGAGTAGATTATGAGAGGAAGAGGTAGAGTAGACAGGGAGTGTCGGTTTCCCTGGCTTGGAGTAACTAATACCAGATGCCATGCATTGAAGATGAGAGGAAGCAGATTCTAGAGAGATGTCAAAGTCAAGCTCAAGCTTATTTAATTAGAGTGGTGGATGCCCGGCGTGCACTGCCTGGTATGGTGGTAGAAACAAAAACATTAGAGTCTTTGAAGAGATCAGAAACAGAAAAAGAGGAATCAGGGTTGTTATCACCGGCATGTGTCGTGAAATTTTCTAACTTAGTAGCAGCATTTCAATGTAGTACATAATATAGAAGAAAATGATAGATGTTAATAATAAATAAACTAACAGCCAAATAAATAAAAAAGATAGAAGATAAATAAATGAATAAAATAAATAAATGATAGATAGATAAATGTATAGATAGATAAATAAATTACAGGATATGTATATCGAATAGATTAAAATCGTGTAAAATGTAGAAAATATATATTTAATAAATGAGGTAGTGTTCACTGGTTCAACGTCCATTTTAAAATCGATGGCAGAGGGACTGAAGCTTTGCTGAATAGCTGATTGTGTGCCTTCAAGCTTCTGTACCTCCTGTCGGTTAAGGCACGGTACTTATGTGGCAGTACACGACGGAGAGAAGCCGAGGCTGTGAGTTCGAGCTTGAACTGGAGCACTTATGATTTTAATGCTTGCAGCGAATATGACTGGGCGACTTTCAAGCTGACGATTCCACTGAAATGCTACATTTAACTTTATGCTTGTGAGACATCCTGCTTGTTATTTGTACTGAGCTTCAGGGCGATGCATCTTTGATGTTGATCTGAGCAAGGGAGCGTGAGTTTACAAGCTTTGCAGGACATCCTCCTTTATTCATGAAAAGGCAAGTACCCACAGGGATACACGCATTCTCCTTCTTTAGTTGTTTCGTTCAACTCGCGTAGCCTCACTTCCCGTTCTTGAACGTGTCTGAACAGATGGTTTCTTTGCTGAAACAACGCATCACAGGTCCCCCATATTATTGTCTTCTCAATTCAAACAACCAAATGGTGAAGCAACGAGCTCTTCCTTTCTTGAAGTCCTACTTCAGAAATGCTCTACCTGCACTTTTCCTTGGTTCGTTGTGTTGTCGATTAAACTCAATATTTACATGCATCGGCGAATTTTTCAGGCACACGCGAACAAAAGAGATGTTATTCGTAGCCTTAATGACCGTAAATGGTAGCGAGATGCTGGTATCTCACTCCCTCTCTCTCAACGCGAGGCTGCATTATTTCAGGACATAATTAGAAATTAATTCTCCCATACCCCGTGTTCACCAATCCTCTGTTAAACAGAAGACAACTCTCCTGACGTGTTGAGCTTCCGTTTCCAATGGTACCATCGGGCTGGAATGCGTTCCCTCCATTGCGACCTTTGATGTGATTGACCTGCCACTCCGTTCCTGAAGGCTGTTGTTACCAATATAATACACATTCACAGAAGGTAGTCGAATTGGCCATTGATGTCCCGGTCTGGTTGCGATCCAACGGATCAGATTGGAACGTGATCATTAATGAAATATCAGTCTGATGGTGTGTCGGGTGTTAGGACGGACTCGGTGGGTCGATTGGCCGTGATTCATTACCGACAGCTGGAATCTTCTCACAAGAAACTCTGGCTGGTAAAACTTCCTGCTGTCCAGAAATGTATCGGCACATGGTTCAGTTTCTGTTACATGCTTCTATTAACTTAAAATCCGCGGTGAAGAGAACCAACGATACCGACTTTGACAGAAATTTTAAAGGCGCCGTTGAACTTAGCTCGTGAGCTGCACCGCCACCATGTGGAGACCGATGGAATATAGAGGACAGAAGATGTTTTAATTCTTTGCTTTATAAATGCAACATAGTTCAGTTACCTGTTACCTGCTGCACCTTGACCAACACTCCACAGGAAGTTGTTACTGCATGGCACTGTATATATCGCATAAATTTAATACCTGTCATTGAAAGCGGAGAGGACCGGGTGGTGGAGAATTTGAACAGAAGGTCTGATATATGAGATGAGGAAATGCAGTCTGGGTCATCCACGAACCCCGTTATGTTTATATCTGTTTATGTTCTCCTGTAAATTTATATATATATATATTATATAATTTGTCTTTCTGTAACTTACCTTTCTCGCGTTTGAAATACAATGTGCTGCTGCTGGAAAGGCAAATGTTTAACAGCGGATGTTCATCGTATTTACACCCTGGATGTCAATGACAAAAAAAACTTGAACACAAACTGACAGGTGAGTCTCAAGTTCATCCCGAACACTGGAGTCCAAACAATGTTCTGCCCAGGACTGAACTGGGGATCCCGCTTTATCTCGCTGGTTTTATCTGGTTTTGAGCAGAGTCATTTCCGCGTTTCCTTCACGTAATAAATAGTTGCGCTGATCAGACGGCGTCAATTAAAAATACAATGATGATAATTCCAATGCTGCTTGAAGATTCTCAACTGCTCTTCTTGATGTTAAAACAATAAAAACAGAGTTGAGATCAGTGTAACAAGTTTCCAGGTGGTCATTGAAACTGTGCGACACGGGACGGACCAACCCGAAGTCAGAGTGCAATGACGTTTGTTGCCGCCACGCCGCAAACACTTGGGTGCCAAAATCAAAACTCGTTTAACAGAACCCTGACCTGGGCTGAACCTCAGGGTTTCTCCGGTAAGATACCAGGTTAGCACAGGGAAGGTGAGCGAGACTGACCAGAAATGGACGAATACCTTGTTACATTGTAGTACGGGAACCTGCAGTGGAGACGTTTCAAAGATCCAAGTGCATTTATTATTAGCGTATGTATACATTATACAACCTTGAGATTCGTCACCGTACATGCCAGAAACCCAAAATAATTCGGAAAAACTCCTCCGATCCGCACGCCCCGACTCGGTCTCGTCCTCCTCCCGATAACATTTCGACGGCGGACTGGGGAGAGGGTGTCTCGGGCCATTGATCAACAGCTCAAATCACTGAGCGCTTTGCACGGTTTCTGTGGTGTAGTGGTTATCACTTTCGCTTTACACGCGGAAGGTCCCCAGTTCAATCCTGGGCAGAAACATTGTTTGGTCTTCTGATTTTACGATGAATCTGAGACTCAACTGTTCAGTTCGGGTTCAGATTTTCTGTCATAGGCACCCAGAAGTGCAAACGCCATAAACGTTCACATTTCCAGCAGCAGCACAGCGCATTGCATACCTGACAGAGATAAATGACATTAAGTTGAATTAATATAAATTATGCATCCTTTACAGGAGAACGTAAGCAGATTTAAACAAAAGGAGGTTGGTGGATTTTAAATCGCTTTCTTTGTCTTCCCTCTCCCTCTCCTTCCTGCAACAGGCAGTCAGGATGCTTTGAAATTTGCGTCTCTAGACAGTTCTTAGGATTTGGGGACCCAAACGCAATTTCGTCAACCGTTTTAGGTGAATCAGGCACTTTTTCATCACACAGCTGGCATGTACAGACCGTGTGAGATCTTCCGTGGTATTCAGGTGAGGAACATAAAGCTGTTCACACTCTCAACCCCAAAACTACTGATGTCAATAGGACTAGCCTGTCTACAGGTTAATGCAAATATCCAATCAGTCAATCATGTGGGATCAGTTCGATGCATAATATCATACAGACGTCGTTAAGAGGTTCAGTTGTTGTTCGCATCCACTTTCAGAATTGAGACGAACCGGGATCTAAGTGACTTCTCCTCTAAATGATTATTGATGGCAAGCTGGCGGGTTTGTGTTTCACAAAACTCACTGTTCTCAAGGTATTTTCATGTACAACTGTTTCTATGGCTTACAGAGAATTGAGGGGAAATAAGTGAACAGCATTTCTATGGGCGAAAACTGCCTTTTTAATGAAGGAAGCCAACTGCTTCAAGCTGACAACAGCAATAGAAACTCGGATAACCAAAGGATACAAGTTAAATAAAGATGAACAATTGTGAACTCAGGATATATCGAACATTCAAGCGAATGGTCGACAGAAACGGAAGACCACAGCGATATATTCTGTGGTTTAGTACAAGAGTAATCGAATGATAATGCCACTGAGTCCAGGTGTGAAGCTTATGAGATGGGAATGTAGTGTCTGCAACATGACACAGTGAACTTGATGTGATGTTGAATCCTTGTCCAATGGTTTTATATGGGAACAAATGAGCTCACTACAACTGAAAGGGCAATTGATTTGCATGCTGTGTTCTCCATCGATGAATATTGCACATGAGTGAATAGAAGGAAGATAGCGATCTCACGAATGCAAAAAAAAAAACAAGATAAATTGGACAGCAAGACAACAATGATAATAACTGCTGTTTCGAAGTTTACTTCACGACCTTTATATTTCCGTAACAGCGATGTTTGGATATAATTGAACAGGGTTCAACAAAGATCCGTGCTGTAGTTCTGTACTTAGTTATATTATAATTGTCAAAGAAATGAAGGAAGCATTGGGTGATAATACGGCGGTTCAAGGGGCTCACTCAACGCAATGAGAAGATTTTCTTGACCCGAGTAGCTATAATCGAACTTCTAATCCGAGAACACTTTAAATGAGATCGATATAATCTAGAGTTTAAAAGAACGATAGATGTTCATATTGAAATATGTGAAGTCGTTAAGTGAATTGCATTATACATACTGGCAAGTTTAAAATCACAAAATTCGGACTCTTCGGAAAGTAAGAGTAGAAGAAGTTGCATATCCCTTTCTGAAAATGCGTGGCTGATTTTTCAGAGGAAGTCGTCAGCATTTGGTGAAATCTCAGGGAATAGGCTCTCTGAGGAACGAGCATAGAATTATAGCTGATACATGGTCTCAATGGGATCATAGTGCTCTTTGGTGCAGATTTGATAAACATTCCTTTCTGCTGAGTAATAATGCCATATTTCCTTTGCTTCCTCCTAAAATGTTAGTCAGTAATTTATCTGCGGCCGCGTAGATTTAATTTGCTGTCCAGCACTTCCTCAAAAGCGGTCTTACATAATTCATCGGCATCGGCAGATTACAACCAACATAGAAATATTGCCTGGTTCTCCAGTAGAGGATTTTACTGGCTCAGAAATTAATTAACAGCACTGTTGGAAATGTAACAAAGTGATGGAAATATTGATGGTGGTCTTATTTACCAATTTATTTGGCTACATTATGTTAAGAAATAGGTGTTTCCACTGTGTATATGGAAAGAAATATTGGAATACAGCATTTAAGAAGGAAGTAGAACTTAGGACATTTTGTGTAAATGAGGCATTTTGCCCTCTGACAAAAGTGGAAGTTCGCCAAAGAAATAGCCCCTAAACATCATGGCTGATGTCACGGTACCTTTGCAATAAAAGTATCTTAAACAAAGAAAGATCAACACCTCGAGATCAGGATTGGCTGAAAGTTACAACAGTGCGAGGTAAGTGTGAGGAGTAACGACAATCTTTCAGAAAGCAAGAAAACAGAGTACATATAAAATGGAGAAATCAGAGTACAAGTTAGAATAAATAAGTGAAAATATAAACACTCCTGCCGGACGAAAATCAATGAAGTACTCATTACAAAGATGGAATGCAAATAACAGGAAATACATGGAATCGAATTCCTTAGAAATCGCCGATGGCATTTCAATGTTTTATCACTCGGGAGGAAGTATTAAATCTAATCTTTCGCTGCCTTTGTGAATGCAGAACCAAAGGTACAGTGAGAGATCTTTTGATACAATTAGTTACAAAAGCAAATAAAAATTACATTTCTTAAAAAGGAATACTGATGCGAATATCGGGCATATTATCTGCGTTCACCCGCTTTGGAGATAATTGTTATTGGCTATACACATACTTGGTGCAGCGTCTCTGCCTCCCAATATTATGAGCAGAGGACAGTAACACTGGGACGTGAAGACTACAGTAGTCTAGCGCTATGTGCTTCGGAGCATGTCCGTGATGAAAATAGGATTTCCCAGCCGTAGGAAGATTTGGTAAGATTCTAATTGACTCTTAATAGTAATGTTCCAAGTCTCTGTTTGTTTGTGTAATTTGGTAAACACAATGACTGAACTGACAATGTGACCATTTCGGTGTCATAAATTGGAAATGAGATACAAACATGAGACGAGCAGTGACAGTGAACGAACGCGATAATCAGCACGCAATGAGATACGGCGTGGAGCAGTTGAGAATGCGAAGAAGATTCCGATCGTCAGGAGATGGAGAACAAATCACAACACAGCGCTCTCAAGAAAATGCGCTTCAATTATTTTAGTGATTAAAGTTCCTGAATACTTTACAGCAATGTTTAGTTGCTCCTGGAAATTAGACAGCGTCAGCACGTAAACAAATGTATTTCTGCAGCAACTGAAATTCTGCAGTAAATACTCCAGCATTTGAAATAGCATTTCTGATTCATTTCTTTTGGCACCTCTGATGTGATAGCAAAATCCTGAAACGTACGTCAGCCACAAGAAGATAAAGCTGCCAGAAATGCTGAAAAGTAATGTCACTGAACTCTTCCTGCTCTCCTTCACAAGATCCTTCAAACCACTCCCCATTTATTTCACTCCTCAGCCCCTTACGGAAACGATTGGCTTCCGAATTGTGTCTGACTGTCAGGGCGTTGCGCAGCAATAAGAAGTCGTGGAGTAACAATGGTGTCTAACCAGTCAAATCCCGCCCACACGGGATCTGCAAAGTAACTGCCTATCGCTACCTGTTTTCCAGGTTCATATGCAAAATAGATGGGTACGTCTTTCAGACAGAGAAGAACACCAGCAGAGGCTCGAACCATCGCCGCAGCTTTCCCGGTGCAGCAGGAGGTCCTGAGATTTCGGCGACACGTGGCAACATATCGATCAAGAGTGAAGGTGACGGTAAAGCAAACTGAACATTCTGCACGAGTGAGCACTATGACCACCCGACACACAGTGGCTATATCCAGGAAGCACACTGGAAAATAATGAGAAATTATCTGGTCCAAAACAACTTCAGTAATGATAACCTACAGATGCGTCGGTGCCATGGCCACCAGGTCGCGAGGGCTGCACTTGGCGAGGCCGCACTTTCCTCGCGATACGATTACAATCGCCAAAAGATTTACTAGAGAAAGAGAAAGGGACACATATTAGACGAACACTGCCGCTGTAAACAGAGTCTGAGTCCAGGCACAGCGGGGTGAATTTATGTACCGGACATGTAATTCCTGCACACTGTCGAATGTGGGTTGCCGTGGAAGTAGGGATGCATGGAGGAGTTAGGAGGTAACGACCAGCACGGGGGACCATTGTGCCATTTCAATATCTGAAATAAGCAAACATCTTCACCTGCTATCGATATTATGCATTGATCCGAGATCGTCCAGTTTTTCAGGCTTCTGCAAATTTAGTAATTGAAGGGAGGTACAGAGTGATTCTGCCGGGCGGTCGTTTGATTCTTGGACCAGCACCGCTATACTGGGTTTAAACGCGATGTTAAATCTCTCCATACTATAGACCTTAAGACCATAAGAAATACAAGCATAATTAGGCCTTTTGGCCCGTCGAAACTACTCCTCCATTCTATCGTGACTAATCCCTTTCTTCCCCTCCGCATCCCCAGACCCCTGCCCTCTCCACGTAACCTTTGATCTTGTAGCCAATCAAGAACATGTGAATCTCGGCCTTAAATACACCCAGGAGCTGGGCAGCTGCAGCTTCCTGTGATAGATATTCGACAAACGCACCACCAACTGATGAAAAAAGTGTCCACACATCTCTAGTTAAATGGAGGCCACACTATCCTGACGCGTGCTTTGTTGTCCTAGGCTCGCTAACCATGGGAAGCATCCTTTCCACATTGTGATAAACTTTTCTTTACCGGAATCATCCCTGTGATGTTCCTCTGAATCCTCTCAATGGCAGCACATTGCTTCTTCGATAAGGAGCTCGAAACCTTTTGCAATAATGAGGGTTAGGCCACACGAGTGTTTCATTAAGCCACAGCATCACATCCCGGCCCTTATATTTTACACCTCTTGAGATACACGCTAACTTTGCATTTTCTTTTCTCGCCACGGACTCAACCTGCAGGTTAATCTTTAGGGTTTTCACGTTCCTTTGCATCTCTGATTCTTGGATTTTCTCCCTGTGGTTGAAAATGGTCTGCACGCTTGTTTCTTCTATCAAAATGCATATTCATGCACTTTCAAAAATGTTATTCCATTTGCTACCTTCCTGCACATTCCGTTGTGTGGATCAGTTTGTGCCCACAAAGACTTGCTTTATCTTCTCAAAGCAAAAGCACAGATGAAGCAGGAGGTATGTCGTCTCCTGAAGGCTAGATCTGTGGCATTCTAATGTGGCGATACATGTCCGTAAGAGAAAACCAGGCATGACTTGCGGCGGTTTTTCTCAAGGGCGAAGACATCATCTCGAACGAATTTGGAGGTGACATCGAGGGTACGGCAACTCAAGCAGTGTTTGCAAATCTCTGCTGCTTCAAGAAAGTATTATCCTCGATTTTTCCCCGTTATGTTACCTTCCATCTTCTCAGTTGGTATGCATTGAACATTACAATTATCAGTGTATATTAAATTAGTATTACAACTGCACGTGGTTGTATTCTTATCCATGGATGTACTTGAACATTATACCCCAATTCCAAACCTTTCTCCGAACGACTGGGTCATTCGATGTTTCATTTATCTTACCAGCGTGTGTTTAATTACTTTATTGTGTTTACTCCATTGATGGATTATCTCACTGACAAGTGATTTTCACATACAGTTTACCTGGTTCAACTGGGGAGAGCATGCGCGTTGCATGAGCTACTGGTCTTAACTTCACATGCCTCTCCTTGGTGTCACTTGTAGCAACGTCCAATGAGAATAGTTCGAATTTAGGTTTTTTAAAGCAGATTCGGTGGCCAACGTTTGCTTCAGAGTTGTGATGGCCTCGGTATGCTCAGATTTTCATTCCTAAGGCATATACTTTTTGAATAACTCCTTTGGGAGGAATGGCCTTAGTGGAAAATCTATCACTGCTATCCCTATCAGCCCCAGACAAGCCTACAGGCTTTTCAGGTCTCGGGAAGCAGTTTCGTAACCTATTCTACTCGTCGCTTCTCAATTCTTCCATTTGCAAATGTCAAGATCATGCCCAAATAAGTAACGTCTTGTTTCATCACCGCTGCTTTTGTAGAGTTTACCTTTAGTCCTGATGCAAATAATAATTGCAACTGTTCTGTCAATAGTTGATGACGTTCCTGCTTGGTTTCGGTCTGCAGAAGAACATGTACGTATTGCACCAAACACTGGGATTTTGAAAACTGTTTTAACCCCCCAAGTACTCGTGAAATATAGAAGGGTAAAATAGAAAACAAATAGAAAAAGGTAACAGGACGGCCGCCGACACTACCACACTGCGCCCGGCAGGCTAAATGAGGCGCCCGGGGCTCGACAAAAGAATCTCCAGACTTGCGAAGCGAATTGGGTGCCGCGGTCGGAGATAATGTCTGCAGGAATTCAGTGAATGCCGAAGACGTGGCGGACGAGAATGTCTGCGGTCTCCTGAGCAGGAGGGAGTTTAGGCAGTCCCTCAAAGTGCACAGTCTTGGAGTAACGGTCGACCAGGCTTACTACGGCGGTGTTCCCATGTGAAGCGGGTAATCCAGTGATAGAATCCCGTGCTATGTGAGACTAAAGACGAATAAGGACAGTTAAGGGACGAAGTAATCCAGCAGGTAGACGGTGGGAGGCCTTTCCTCGAACACAGAGGGAGAATGCAGAGACAAAGGGACGGGTATCAGCTTCCATGGAAGTCTACCAAAAGTGTAATTTCAGAAGATACAGTGTCAGATCACTCCCGGGATAGCAGGCAAAAGGAGAAGTGTGTCCCCACTGGAGAACCTGAGATCGGACGGAATCGGGAACAAAAAGGCGATTGGCGGGTCTTGCTCGGAATTTTACTGACGGGAGAGCGCGTCAGGCTTCCCGTTCTTGGACCCCCTACCATAATTGAAGGTAAATCTGAACTGACCAAAAAATTATTCCCAGTGGCCCTGGCGGGAATCAAGTCTCTCAGCACATCGTTATTCAAGGCTTGAAAAACGGCGGGCTCATTGGTGAGGCCAAACGGCATGACCAAGTAATCGAAATAGGGTATTAAATGCCGTCTTCCACTGGTCTCCCTCCCTTACTGCGGATGGTAGGTCCAATATCGAGAAGTCTGTGGGTCTGTGAAGTGATTCGAGTGCCGGATTTATAAGTGGCAGTGAGCACTTGTTTAAAACGGTTACGTTGTTAAGGCCTCGGTAATCGATGTCGGGACGTAGTGACCCATCCCTCTCCCCACAAAGAAGAACCCTGCGCCCACTGTGGAGGATGAAGGCTGAATAATGCCCACCGCGGGAGACTCTCTGATGTACCTCTCCACAGCTTCTCTCTCAGGCCGGGGCAAGTTTTAGAACCGAGGCCCCGGGGAGAAGGTCGATAGCACAATCGTATGGTCGGTGTGGAGGCAGAGAAAGAGCCTGTTGTTTACTAAATACCTGTCCCAGGTCGTAGTACTCTGCTGGAACCCTCGACATTTGGGAGGTTCCACGACAGGCGAGGTCGCCGTGACCTCCACAGTGGACAGGGCCTACTGAAGACAGGTGGAGTGTCAAAACGGGCTCCAGCTGGCTGACTCAACTAGGGGTATCCCAAAGCTATAGGGGCTTGAGTAGAATGTACTTGCTCCTGATGGTTTCCAGACAGAATCAAATTCAGAGGTGGAAAACAGTGGGTGACCCGGGCCAGAAATCTGCGGTCCAGCGCCCAGGGTTCCAGAGAGGTACTTAATGTTTCCCGAGGGATCCGGCCCGGGAGGGTTTGTCCTCATCCAACAGATTTCCCTCGGCACCGGAGACCACAAAGGCGGATAGAGACAGGGACTGTTGGTGATAATTCACGTTAGCCTAGTTCTGCATCTGGGTTTGGAGGACTGTAGGGAGTGACGTCATTGGTCTGAGATTAGAGGCGAGAAATGGAACAATGCCTTGGACGCCGTGGAATAATAATGTGGAAGCCACTAGAGATTTGGTGGCGCGGTGAAGTCGAGTTTTAAATTGCTAAATATTAACTTGCGGACGATACATAACTTCCAGCGTCTGTTTGCTTTAAACTCGAAAGGATTTCTTAAATGTTTGTATGATTCTAAATATTGATTATTTGTGAACTGTTCAACACTTAAAAGTACGACGTGTTCTGCGATAGCTTAAAATGTGAATGCATTGCGATTGTGAAATTTTGCACGAGGACAGGACATTTGTGGGTTCACATGAAAAACAAAGAGAGGTAATTAGGTCGTAAATGAACGGAAGGCAATCGTGTTTTAGTTAAGCTTGTACTGATGGGATGCTCTGTTTCACAACAGGATATGACTGTCTGAAAAAGTCTGGATCGTTGAGTCAAGAAAATTTACAGGTACTGAGTTGAATTTCAGACAATGGTTTACTTTCCGAATTTACATGAAGTGCTAGTGTATCTGCGCCACAATTATCTTCATCTTCCTTCCCTCTGCTCATTGGAATATTTGATAAGGGATTTCACTCTGGTAATTAACTGTTTATTCTGTCTACGCCAGTTACCTGTAACGATTTTGCAGGTGGAAAAGTGTATGCTTGCATTTTGTTTTGCCGGATCTGTGTATTTATATTGTGTATTGATTTATCTGTTTTGCTATTGATTCCAGAGAAGTCGCCGATTTCACACCGGCCAGGTAGAATCATGGTAAAAGGAATCGAGATATAAGTGTATCAGGGTACGATAAACCCACTATTCAAAGATAAATTAGCATTATAATGAATACATTTGTACTTGAATTTAGAGTTATATATTGGCATTTTGGAAGGTTTGTTCTTTTGAAGAACACCACAAGATGCTGCTAAATACTTCGAAATGTTTACTTTGAGGGTTCCATTGGAAAAGAGTGTTTCAATGTTATTGTAGCCTGCCCTCTAATATGATATCGTCAGCAAATTTCATTAAATTATTCAAGTCCTGATGGATGGTCAGATTAAAGTCCGCCTGTGAGAACACTGCAACAGCAGAGTCAAGATATATTGGTAACGGGTACTAAACTTTATACCTTTCTTGCGGAACATCACTGGCCAATGTCCTGCAATAATAATTGTTCAACCCCTATTACAGTCTAATCTCCCTTCTGTTACCAAGCCAATTCTGAACTCTCCCACCCCCTCTCTCGTCACACTCCTGATTTTCACGTACCTTACTACGAATCTCCAAGCCCGTCTCATGTATTTCCCTAAGCTCATTGTCAATTTCCATCATTCCATTGTGATATTCCATAGCCCTA
The DNA here is from genome assembly GCF_030144855.1 of Hypanus sabinus. Classification (NCBI taxonomy): domain Eukaryota; kingdom Metazoa; phylum Chordata; class Chondrichthyes; order Myliobatiformes; family Dasyatidae; genus Hypanus; species Hypanus sabinus. The sequence goes on from NC_082715.1 coordinate 167,818,144, forward strand.
CGTGGTCAATCCTTCCTGAACCCCAGAGATCTTTCTTACTTCTTCTTGACGAGGTGGTCAACATCGCTCGTCACCCAGATTTACTTTATACTGCCATCCTTTCCTCGCTTCAATGAGACAAGTCCATACTCAACACAAGTGATCGTTGAAGAATCATTTGTTGCGCATTTCAGGGAGCACACCCTTTCCCAAATTCGGCTCCCAATTTCTTACCTAATATCACCAATTAAATAATGTATGCTCCTATCTCGTTTCGAGTAGTTGACTTACAAAGAGAACTATTACCTAATCTGTTTCATTTTCTGATGCTGGATCGAGGAGGAACTGTTCCCTTGTCCGCCTGTCCGATAATTGTGCCAGGACTCCTTTCTGAATGGAACTGAGAAATTCAGTCATATCTATACCCTGTAACGCGAGGAAGTGGCAATGCATATTATTGAAGTTTAAGTTGCCTGTGACAACACCCTGCTAATATGGCGACTGTCCAAAATATATCTACGCGTTCGTTCTGTATATATATATTATGTTTGGTGATGGGGTCTGTACCCATTTCATAATCCTCACAAACTAGTGACTGCTCCCTTTATGTTCCGAGATCTACTCACGGTCTATCAATAGACAACCTCTCCACTGTTTCGTCCCTTTCTACTGCTGTGTGCTATCATACTCTCCCTGTGTTTCAATGGAACTCCCTTTACTGTCTTTTATCGGACTCCATGTTGAAACATCTGAACCCGGGAAAGTCCAGAATCCGTTCCTGCCCTTGCGATTGTCAATTGTTTGTGATAGTTTATTGTGTACATAAGTAACAATCAGGCCAGCTCTTTGAACATTTGCTCAGTTTTCTACCTTACCTGTACGAAGTATGCAATCTTCCATGTTTTATTTGCAATTTCAGGATGAGCAAGCAAATCATTGATTGAATATATGACAAACCTGTTTGTTTCTAACACTGTTTTATTCGTAAATTCCGCTGAATTGCAATTGGACCTGGGCGTTATCTACACAGGTGGCCATTTAACGTAAATACGTACTTCATTCCATTTTTCAGCTCCTTTCTAAATTTCCTCTGTGTCAGTGTATAGATACAAGTATTGGTGCACATACTCAGAATTTGCAACATGGAGCCAAATTGTTTTAGTATATATACAGGGGTGCTCAAATATCTGTCCTGATAAAAATTGTTTTCCGGTTGCCATTTCAGGGAATGAGCTACATACGGCATCCAAAATAATATGAAATTGGCTGATATGGCAAACAACAAAACCATTGATTTTCTGCGGTTTTCCACCTCCGTATCCTTCGGATTATCTCTGCTGTCCCGAAGCCCTCTGCGGACTCTATTTGCGACAATGATACGTCTTACCGTTAACCCATTGAACACTAGAATTAAGCCGATTGGTAGCAACGGTGTTATAATACTATCCAGTAATTCGAATACTTTCCACCCGGTCAAGGTAGCGTATTCATGTGTGAAGGCGCAACGCCACGGTATGTTGTCAATGATGACGTAAGGCTCAATGGCAAAATAATACGGGGCACTTCTCCCGCAGCTCAATACAATAACGGTGACGATAACCACCGTTGCTGTTCTCTCAGTGCAGTATCGTTCCCGGAGTTTTCCACAACATATTGCGATGAAACGATCGAAGGTAAAACTCACAGTAAACCATACAGAACAGTCCCTCGTCGCAATAAAAAAAACAACTGTCAGAGCGCATACAGGAGTGAGGAGCAGGGATCTAGAATAAGTATAGATATTGTTGGTCTCTTTCACTAAACCAAAAACTGTAACCACCATCAGATCCGCTGCTGCCATTCCAACCAGGTAACGGGTGATGCATTTGGAGAGTCCGCATTTTCCCCGAGATAGGATCACAATCGCCGTTAAATTAACTACAGGAAATTTGGAGACACAAAAAAACAACACAGAATTATCGTTACTTGCAAATGTCTGAATACCCAACAGTTTTTAATGCTATGCAGCCTATAGTTTTCTTGGAAGTGAAAAGCAGAAATTCAATAATCTGATTTTCCGTGACTCACACACCAGTGAACGGACAATCGCTCCATAAAATAAAACACCATTTCCAGTGTTTCAGATAAAAAGCTGACGGAATAATCTGTAGCAAAACCATGACATTGAATGCATAAGTTATACGTTAGTGGCTATGGAAGATCAGCTTTAAGTGCCGATATTCGAATGGCGGGTCAGTCGAAAAAGCTTGTGATTTGGCAATGCGACCACTGTCGTTTTGAATTCAGAGCAAGGTGAAACTACGGAATTATGGCAATATCGGCACCAGCGTAACTGACAAAAGAAAAAGAAAAACGTCACTTCGAAAAATGTGGAAACTGATCAAGTCAATCAGATGCTTGAATCATCAATTCTGGAAACACATTTCAGAGGAAGGTAGCATCTGTACCCAGTAAAAGTCCAAACAGTGCAGTGGAACACAAGCAAGATTACGGCACCACGCATCTAGTGACCAGCTCCAGTTTCTTACCAGGGACACTGATCGCAACAATTGTAGGATAGAAAATGGCCGCGATGTAGTAAATCGCTGGATATCCCATATTCCGGCGAAGCAGCGTTTAGTTGTAAGGAAAGTTCCAATTGCTCATATGGACCGGTGATCGGTTTTACAGAGAAATATACAATTCAGAGTAATCCCACGAGGCAATTATTGTGGTTATCACGTCAGTCATATTAGGGACAAACAGCCACACAAACACTAGAATTAATGTGTTCTCTCATTACGCAACCGTGCCATAAATTCCTTTCCCTAAGGGATATTACAAGTTATTAACTTTTAAACAAAAGATAATATGAAACTTATCAAGGTAATTTCCAAGACAACTGGCTGCTGCTGCAGATGTGGGACATCTCTGATCAATGTCGTTTCTAACAGAAACCATCATCCTGAACAATCAACTTCAAACAGATTTATTTTCTCACATTCCGACGAGCACATTCGCTTCCGACGTTATGGTCGGGAAGTTAGCTCGGCCGGTGAAATGCAGTACACGTTATTGAAGGAGGAAATAGAATAACTTTTCCTTTCGCTTGTTCTGGTCATTTCGAATCAATTGAATGGCGAAAGTAACAGCTGATGACATGTTTCACAATAAAGCACGCGGTAGTCTGTTATTCTAAGTATATACTAAAAATTGGCAGCGGTATTCCAGGGATTTTGATAATAAAAATAAGTTACGAGCCCACGCGATACTAGCTGCAGTTGGCGGACCGATTGGCGACACACCGGACGTTCGGTAGGAGGCACTGAATGGCACATAGGGAACGACTTTACCACTTTACCCCATACCCGTGACGGGCGGTGCAGCCTTAACATTAAAGATCTGAGCCAGAGCTGCAACTGTTCTACCACCATTTCCCATCAATAATCTGTTTGAACAGAAGTAGAAACTAAGATCAGTGATCCGCCCGCACGTTCCTAGGCTGGTCTAATATTTGCCAGCGCGAATGAATTAAATGCCATAAAGTGCAATGCAGAATATATTAGCACTGAAAGTGGGCGCTGAATCACCAAACCTGCTGATCATGTCCCCATGAATCAGTGCTGCGTCACGACACTTTTTCCCCATGTAAGAATCGCACGTTGACTTTAAATTTTCATTCAGACACAGCAAACTAAAAGCAAGTGGACCCAATACTGGATGAGCAGACTGGATGCTTTTTTTTGGACTGTGACTATTGTGCCGCAGGGATTGGGATTAGGCGCGTTGATATGTATCAGATATAACTATGATTTAGATGTCAATGTGGACAACTGGTTCAGTGAAAAAAAAACCTGCGGATTTCTCCATGATCGGGACCTCCTGTACAGTCAGGAAGGTTATCCAAGCTTCTAGCGTGAACTTGACTGTCTGGGGAATGGGTTCAAAAATAGCAGATTGATTTGAACACGGGCAAGTGTGAGGTGGTGTGTGTTGGGAGAAAACCATACCGCAGAGTAAGTCGCGCGCACTGATCCGTAGGACTTTATTGTGCAGCATTTAAAAAGAGATCTGAGAATACAGATCCAAAATTCCAGGAAAACGGTATCACAGACAGATCGGGACGTAATGAGCTCTAATCATATTCACTGAGTACAGGAGTCGGGACGTTATGTTGAAGCAGTTCAGCACCTTGGTGAGGCCATTGTTAGAATATCGTGGGCAGCTCTGGTCACCTATATTTAAAAATTTCACCAACATTCAAATATTGCAGTGATCATTCACAAGGAAGTGTTCGGGTATATAGGCCAAGCATTTTATGAAAGGTCAAATAGGTCGCGAATTTATTCCCTGGGGAGCAGGAAAATGAGTGGAGATCTTACAGAGAGCACCAAATTATCAGAGTTATAGAAAAAGTGAATGCCTTCAGATTTTCCCCATTGTCTGAGTGAATCTGCACCTGGATACTATAGGTTTAGGGTGAAAGGCGAAAAATAGAAAAGGGATATGTGGGAAGTCTTATTCACTCCGAGGGTCGAGCGACTGTGGAAGGAACTGCCAGCGGAAATGTTAGACACGGATTCAGTTCGATCATTTCAATGCAGCTATGTGGATGAGAGACGGACGGACGGTTCAGATAAATGGCAGAAGCAGAAGATCACATACATGGGCCGAAGTGCCTATTTACTTGTAGAAATAATCAATAACTCCATTACTATCTCTATCCCGTTTCCCATTCAGTGTCTTCTCATTTTCCTCACCAATCTAATGCAATATAATGAAGCGGGGTTCCTTTTCTGAATAGTATCAATACTCCCGTGTCTTGCGAAAATATTTTCTCGTTAACTGGGGAATACTCAAAGATACTCTTGCTCCGTGCCATGTGTGGACAGAAATTAGGATACTTTAAGAGGCAAGTCATAGAGCAAGTCTTCAGCATGAATCTTTGCCCTCCTTGCAAGACAGATTTCAGTTCAATTTGCGAATCAAACTGGGGTTCACTGGGTGTCATTCCTTATTGACCGACCGTAGATCCATTTAGATAGGAATGCTGGGAATTGTTTATGCATTCAATCGCTGATGCCAAAGGCATGGATTTTAGAGGGTGTCTGCAAAGCGATAGTGTTATACAATGTGGTACCACAATCTACATTGTTTCTCACCAGCATAGAGGCTGACACACCTTAAGAACCGGCTATAACCGTCTGACCTGGAAGAATAGATTGTCACGCATGGTGTTTCCTGAGAGAAGTGGTGCAGCTTTAGGTGTGGCCCTTGTAAATCTTGCAGGATATCAGTAGCGAGAGATAGTGGAAAAGACAATAATATAGAAAGCGATACCTGCAGAAGGGGCACAAGGTGGCGGGGTGGGGTAGGGGATGTGAATCGTGTTAAAGTTGAAGACGTAGGAAGTTCAGGGGGACGAGATGCTCGTGGTGTTAGGTAACGACATGCAGATCCCCTTCCCAGCTGTGACACGGGATGGAGGAATGAGGGAAAATTCCCCAGTAAGGTGCGACATGGATATCCGGAAATTCTTAGCCGTTTCTGGGTGATAATTTCGTTCGGTCAAGCAAAGGCCAGGGAATTCTTGTGTAAAATCAAAACACTGGAAACTGCAAAATAATGGTGATTACTCTTTGAAAATACATCAAGCGTGTCAGGATGATTTGCCAGGTCCTTCAATTGTTTTCGTCCCAGAGCTTTAGGCCGAACGGTCAATTTATGAGCTGGACTCTATTATTCTCCGTATTCTACTTTCGGTCTTTTCGGGTTATTGTTGTTAAAGATGAGGGATAATGAGCAAGGTGGGCCATTCAATTTCAATGCCAGAAATCGGGAAAGGATTTATTTTTGGTGAAGGACTGTGAGGGTTCTCTTACCATAGAACCATTAAACATAGCAGAACAGAAACAGGCCTTTTGCCCCTTCTTTTGCCCCTTCTGTGCCGAACTATTTTTCTGCCTAGTCCCACTGACCTGGACCTAGGCCATATCCCTCCAAACCCCTCTCAGCCATATACCTGTCCAAGCTTTTCTTAAATGTCAGAAGTGAGCCTGCATTCACCACTTCATCTGGCTGCTTATTCCACAATCCCCCCACTCTTTTCGTAAAGAAGCCTCCCAATGTTCCCTTTAAACTTTCCCCTTTCACCCTTAACCCTCTGTTTTTTATTCTCACCTAGCCTCAGTGTAAAAGACCTGCTTGCATTCACTCTATCTATACCTATCATAATTTTATAAACCTCTATCAAATAGCCCCTCATTCTCCTACGCTCCAGGGAATAAAGTCCTAACCTATTCAACCTTTCTCTGTAACTCAGTTTCTCAAGTCCTGGCAACATCCTTGTAAACCTTCTCTGCACCTCTACTTATAAGCGATACTTTGATATATAAAGGGGCTGTTGTTCGACGGCATAAGAAGAGTGAAGACGCTGAAGAGAACCTGTGGTAGAATGCGATCCGGTGGTCGACCCGTTTATTCGTGATGGATTGCGAGCGACGTTCGGCTGGTAGCGAGAGCTTCCATACAGACCGAGGGGTGGCGCGTGAGTAACCAAGAATTTGAAGATGAGCTCCAACTAGTGCACATTTGACTGCTTAATTAAAATGAGCCATTTTCTTTTTGATTTCTTTTCTATCCCTTGTTAAGATTCATAAATATGACCATAAGCAGAGTTAGGCCATTCGGCCCATCGAGCCTGCTCCGCCCTGGGCTGATCAAATTCTTCCAGTCATTCCACTTTCCTGCTTTCACCCTATATCCTTTAATACAATATAATTCCTTTTATTGTATGCAGTGTGCTGTCTGTTATTTCGTGGAACTAATTTGTAACAGAGTAGCAAATTACTCAGCTTTCACACAAAGCTGGGGTTTGGAGTGGAAGAGCCTGTCTATCTCACCGGGGAGTGTCTTTCCGGTATTTTCGCAGCCAAGGCAGCCAGTAGCGGGTTTCATAAGGAATGGTTTGTTTGGCACCTCTGGTGGCGGGCAGGTCGTGTTCCACAGCTTGTCCACCGTTGGTCACCACTTGCCACCCTGCTCCCACTTATGACTCCAAGTAACTGTTTGCATGTGACAGTGACAACGCCCTGGTACACCCCTAAGACAGGCGGGCTAAACCAGTGATGATAGCTGGAATGCTGGTGCGATAGGGATTTACCTGCCCCAGCATGCGAAACCGTTTCCCCGACTGGGCGACTGACAACTACAAGATCCAAAGCCCAGGAAGGCTGTGCTGCAACAACTCATTGAGAGTGAAAGGCAAAACACGGCACAGAATGCCTCATGGCTTTAGCAGAGGAAGTCTCCAATCTGGACCATTATTCCTACCACTGAGCTAGGATTCTGAAGCCCGAAAGAATAGCACTGCCCAAGATAAAAAATGGCTTTTTCACAATGAGATTCTTCACAAACAGGTTTACGCCATTGTCAGAAATGACAGACAACCAGCAGCAAGAAATAAAATAATTAAAAATGAATAAGAAGTAAAATCACAATCCAAAGTGTGAAGGACAAAACACAGTGCTAACATCGATATTCATTCCAGGATTTTATCTTACATGTTTCTCACAACTATTTCCAGTGTACACTTGCTTTCTAGTTATGATTCAGGGTTTTTTTTTTCATTGAAGTTGTCACCACGGCTATTTCAAAGAAAGGGGTTTTTAGTTTCTCGCCAATACGCGCATATAAATAGATTGAATATATATGTGGGTATATAGATATGTAGATTGAAAATGATTACAATTACGAGACAGACATGGTAATTTGATTCCCTTTATGGACTGTGAGGACACAAATAGAGACATTTCCCCCCTTCCAAAAGGCCAATTACTACAATGAACAGGACTGTCACAGCTCTACAGGCACACACTGACCACATTGGTGTCATCACTGCTTCCTCTGGCATGTCACCGACAACATGTCTTTGCCTTTCCAGTTCACTCAACACTGCAACGTAATGATCACAGCTTATTCGGTCCCACGATCTCAAACAATGAGAATATAACTGCTTATTCAGAACTATCTGCAAGGATGCTGGTAATTTCATTGCTTTCTCCAGGCTCATCATGGAAACAGCTAAAACACGATCTATGACCACAAGACCATAAAACCATAAGAATATCGCTCTTTATTAAAATGATCCTCGGCGCAGTCACATTGTTAGTAATGATGTCCAGTCATCACTGACCACAATGTTAATGGATTTCAGGACATATTGGTCATGTCTTTCTTTGTTAATGTCCGTACCCTTGCAGCAGATAAATTGCTGGTCGCCGCAAATTACAAACAGTAGCATCAATATCTGAAATGTGCAATAAGTAATGACATTTACATCACTCTGCACAGCAGGAGATGGTCACGTGATGTGGACAGCCGTTCCATGCAACTTCTCATTGTGGTCTTGATGTTACCAGTTATACTGTTCAGAGGTCGGAGATGTACGGTCAGTGTACCTTCGAGCGGAACATAATCACATGGAATCTCGGCTTTTGTTGCTCTTTGGGCAGCAATATCAGGAGTGACCGGGCGATTAAAGAGAGATATTTACTCTTTTTTTGTCATCACATTAGGCCGTGTTTATCTGTCGATTCACCGGCACATTTTTCGTTCCGTCTAAGTGAAATTCGGTGTTCCTTATTTGCAAGCCCGGTTACACTCTAATTTAACCATTTCTTTGAAAGTAAATCCAGACATTGTTCGGTGGATTCCTTGTTAAAGAATCTTAAAGGTGAAAATAGGTAGAGCTTCTGCTCGGTAGGTTCAGATAAATGAAACCACCGGGGAACATAAGAATGCCGAGTCTTCATCACTAACGCATTTAGACAACCGATATGTTTTAGTGTAATGTCCCACAGCAGGACTAAAATCGTGAATATAATTGTTAAATTACACTGTATACATGTAAGTTTATGTTAGGTATAAATAACCTGTAAAAAGTGTGCTGTATGCTACGAATAAATGTATATGCTTTTGTTGCTTCAAGCAGGCGGGGTAGAACAACAAGAGAGAATTGTTACACATCACTAATCAGATTAATTACAGTCAGGATGAGATGTAGTTAACCCGTTATAGTTTGGCACTTGCACAACTACGGAATATGTTCAGTTATATAGCTGGGTATATTAAAAAATAAGAGATTTTTTTCTTAAAGATTTTTAAATGATTTATAAATATTGCACATATGAGATAAAACTTTGCCAGGAACAGAATAAAGTGGTCACGGCAGATGGGCAGTAATGTGAATCACAGCAGGGTGAACGTGCGCAAACTCACCACAAAGGGCACTCACGCTCACCTGTCTGAGCTACTGGAGATCCAATACCTGGCTTTGGACCGGAGGACGCCTGATATAAAGCAGGCTTATTCACTGTAAGATTCGAAGCCCGGAACTATTACGGACCTGGATTATTATTCAAAGACGCAGTTCCGTTCAGTATGCAGATTAGTCTGCACTTTTCCTAACACGTCACTGATCCGGCTGGTGTTATCACTGATTATTTTGAATCATCACTGTGCTGAAATAATGATATCACTACTGGCCATTCTGACAACATCATTAATCGTTAACCGAACAGATAATGATGCTGCTTCTGCAGCCTCAGCTGATCAAAGTGACGTCCCGGCGTAACCTCGACATACACTGGCGCACATTCCAAAGATATCCGTATTTTGAATATCTTCTCTATGTATAAAATTCAGGTAATAAAAGTTCACAGAAGTTCCACAGTCTTGAGTGGTCTTGCTGGGCACCGAGGACGGTTGATATGGCGGCAGTATAAGCTAGGATGGCCCTCCATGCCTTCCTCCTGCAGTGCCGCATCAGGGACTTTGCTGACGGGTCTTCCACCGTAGCTAGAACGGGGATTGGTAACCATAAAGTTATCAGAGAGTGACATGCAGTTCTGCTCTCATCGTCATCCATATATATATATATATATAGAAAGACAGAAAGAAAATCATACTTTATATATATATATATATATGTATACATATAAAGTATGATTTTTATTTTTCCTTTCTGTCTTTCTTCTCAGCTATTACTTTATCTGATCTTCTTCCACCCTCGTTTTTTGTTTTGCTATACAAATAGACCCTTGAGACCATCTCTACCATACCTTGGCAATAATCACACGTCCTTGGTAGATCCAGATTCCGGCTCACATGGACAACGAGTTTACTTCCTTAACACTAATAGTTCTTCAGTGCAACAGCAATGTTCATTTAGTGATTTTGTTTTGGCTTATTGAAGCATTTTGAAGCCTTCCATCGAACAGTAATTGTATGGGGGCGTGCCCTGTCAATATTGTAAGTGGATTCAATCCCACTATGTAGGCGAAATGCTGTACCGCCCAGAGAACAGTTAACAAATGTTTTTCACAAACAACATCCTCCTGTTCAGCTGGTGAGAGCATGCTTGATGCATACACAACTCGTCTTAAAATCCCATGCGTCTCCTCTGACAGTTCTACTGAGGGGATGGTATCATTGTCGCCACTTGCAATGAGAATGGTTCACTCCAGTAAAGGAGCTGCCTTACTGTAAAATCCATCAAAGTGATCCCTAGAGAAGCCTGCCAGCCCCGGAAAGGTCCGCAGCCCTTTCAGTTGTCACGGAACTGTCACAGTTGTTTCATCACTGATTCTCCTTTTTGCTTTTCAGTTTCTCTTTTTCCGAATGTCAGAGTCATTCAAAAATAACAAACTAATTTTATCACCACCTCTGTTTTTACGGTTTACCTCTAGTCCCACTGCAAGTAATAATTGCATCAGTTCTGTCAATAGCCCATAATGTTCCCACTTGGTTTCAGTCTCCAGGAGGAGATCATTTACATATTGTACACAGCACTAGAGTCAACCGCTTGTATCCTCTCCTGAGCACTGGTGAAATAGAGAGCTGGAATTATAGAACCCCTCCAGCATGGCAGTCCTTGTATACTGCCGTCCCTGAAAAGTACATGCAATCTTGTATCGGCACTCTCTTTCTAGCAGGATAGTCGAAAAATCATTATTTATGGATGAAACTGTTAAGCATTGCGCTCTTTCATTCTGTTTGATCTCCGCCTCTATGTTAGTTGCTACAGTTGCGGCTGTTAACGGAATTTCTTTATTCAGCTATTGATTGTCTATTGTGAACCTTCAGCTACCATTTGATTTCTTCACTGGCCATATAAGTCAGTTATTAGTGGCGGCAATTGGAACCAGTACACCTTGTTGTGAAATACTCTGTATTACCGCACCCACATCTGATTTCTATTTGGGAACCCGCATTGATTCTTTGGCTAAGGGTTTCGTTCTTGGTGCATAAGCTGCCAGCTCACTTTCCGCAGTCATGCGTGTGTCTTCAAAATGTTCCCGAGTTCTGTGCAAGAATTTGCTGCACCATCTGACCATTGTTCATCTTCTCCGGTTTTGAACCACATTTCACCCATTGTGCATATTCTACCCTGATATTCTCCTACTGGGATCTGCATGTGATGTTTACATTCTTGCCGGTTGGCATCTTCCGAATCACGCAATTAACTGGATCAAAACAAAGCCCGGCCTTGGCCATATAATCACTCTTCACTATATGTTCCTGCTTCCAGGGTAATTCCACAAACACTATTGAATGTTTCAATGCTATGCTTACTGTTCTGACTTCAGATGGTACACTCACATGTCGCACTTGTGAATGTCCTCTGAATCCACGTAGGATAATTTTACATTGAATCTTTCAATTTGTGTGTGTTTTATTTTACATTTCCGATGTTGATGGTGTTTTCCGGATCTTCTAGTGTCCAGAAACAGTAACAGGGCGGCCTCCAATCCAACCACTATATTATGTTTTCATCGTACCTTCTGCCTCACCAACATGTTGTTGAGGACTGACACCATCATTGAGAATCAGAACACAATCCACCATGTTATTTTGTGTGCTCGGTCTATCTGGCCCCTCCAAGAGCAAACTGCCGTTATCTGCACTTTCCCGCTTCAGGTTTGAACATTCTCTTTTAACATGTGTCCCGTGATCACAGAAACGGCATTTAATTAATTACCTTTAGCTCTCCCTGTTCCTAACCCAGTTCTACTTCCTCTACCCTTCCTTGCCCGTTGATAGTATGGCAGGGAGGTCCTCTATCCTCAATTCTCCAGACAGACTGATATTTAATAGTTATCACCTTCCCATTAGAGAGATTTGTTGGTCTTTCTATCTTCTTTTCCCACTCTTTACTCACCTTCCTCAGTACCCATGCCTCAGTATGTGTGGGGTCGGAAAGATCAAACCTTTCCAGTGCCGTTTGAGATTAGATCTGGTGACTAGCTGCTTGGAAAGATTTTCGATAATCGTCTCTGAGCACACTTGCCCCACTGCACTTTGCAATATCTTCAAGCTGCTGTACCCCGAACGGTGCAGTTTATGTTATGTCCTGCTTTGATTTGTTCCCCCTGTTCCCATTCTCTGATAGTAACTAGGGGTGCCAATCATGCAGACGGTAGCACCGGCTCCTGTTGCTATGCTGTTGGTGGGAGTTCCTCGGGAAATGTCGCTTCATAATGATCATAACCGTATCTAGTAGATGCATCTGCTGTATCGTACAAATAAACATCTCCGTATTCACCTTCCTCCCTTTTTCTGTTCAAAAAGCACGTATCATTCCGCTCTGTGCAGCAATTAGACCAGCTGCTTTTGAATATCTGCTTTAAACACTTCGCATGATCTCCAGTGTTGCTCTTCCTTTACTGTGCTGATTTCTGAATCACGTTCATAGCAGTCTTTAATCACTGCACTGCTAGTTGGGAAGTTTCTCCCACTTCAACTGACACTGGTTCAGATGCATCAAGTCCATATTTCTCTGAGCATCTACCCCTCTCTCTAAAGGGTTCCACCTCCCTTTGGAGTATTTTGTGTTCTCTACAAATCTATCCCGTTCGGCTTCTGCTTCCTGTTGATTTTCTACCGTTTCCTGTTGTAACCCACCTCGGCACAGCTTCTACTTTATGCCGACATCACTTTTCCGATACCAATCTGTGCCGTTCTGTCTCAGCTTTCTTTTTGTTATAACTCTATCAAATCTTCAATTAAACAACCAACTGCTTCTGCGTTTTGTTGTTGTTGAAGCTTCATGCTCAGCAGTTCCCTTGGGCGATTTTCCACACGGCAAAACCAGCAAAATTCCCTTCACTGCCAGGGTGACCGGCAAACTCCTCAAATGGCGACGACACCACCAATACGTATTCCTGGAGGAGTCCATTCCAATTGGAATAATCCCAGTTCTTGCTGAATTCCTGAAGTTTCTTGAATTCTTCATCCCGAATTAGGAACAGCTAGCGAGCCAGCCCCAGATATCTTTGTAACTCACCCACGTGGTCCGATTCGAGTCTTGCTCTGAACAAAGAGTTTATCCGAGCCCACTCAGGAAAGGCATTTCTGATACAAGTATCAGCCCTTGTAATAATGATCAGTGAGGGACAGCTGTCTGTCAACTCTGAATGGACCAAACTAGTTCAATGAGGAAACCGACACAGTCCAACGAGACTGCAGATTCCTTTACGATAGGTTGTCATTTTACATAACAAGTAGCTACTCCTCCGAGAGTGTTCTCAGATTTAGCTGGTCATGACATGAAGTTCCTTGCGTCGACATTCAATTGCTATGATTAGGGTGTCCCAGAGCAAGAATCACTTCAGACTCCACGCACTTTACATGACGAATAGCTACATGTCTGAGAATGGTTTAGCAAGTCATTACATGAAAGGTCTTGTGCCCATATTGAAATAATCTGATTAGGTTATCCAAGAACAAGAATCAGTTCAGATTTCACAAAATATGGTGAAACAGAGAACACCAGTTTGACTGCTTCCCTTGTCATTGATTAGTCTGTAGTTTTTTTCTGGCCAACACTTTATAAAATAATATTTTCTCCACACCTGCTAGCATATTGCTGGCATCCCTGCAGGAGAATTCGGGAGAAAAATATGAGTTAAGCTTATTGGCTGTGTACTTCTCTGCATAATTTAATCTATGATTTCTAATGCATTAAACTTCCTACTTGACTTTTCTTTTCGTAGTATGTTATTGGGAAACATCTATTGGGATCAATTTTAACATTACCGGAAATATCCTTATCAACCTGCAATTTGGTAATCCGAATTTGCCACTTGACTATAGGCCTCATATATCCATTAGCCTGGCGGTTAGCATTATTATTTTTTTCTTTATCCTTTTAAAAGCTGTCTTTTATTCAAAATTTTACATTTATCATCATTCATCTATGTAGCCGTCGATAGATTTGTTAGACGTGTCCACAGAAAAAGGATTTCAGGTTGTCTGTGGTGATATGTATATACTTTGTAAATCAGTTTTACTTTCAACTTTGAACTTTGATCTTTTTGCTATTATTTTTTTTTTTTTTTTTTACGACCCTGGGTTAAACGTTTTCTGCCAAGGGTGTCTTCCTTTTGTAAATCCACCGATTGTTCCTTAACTGACTCAACGTCAACGGTTCCTTGCAGTTTACCATCTGAAGTCCGAGCTGCATCTTCATACCTTTGCCTTTCTGACATTCAATTTAATGGTTTTGACTTTTATTCATATACTCTCCGAAAAAAATGTCACTAACTTTGTTATGATCAGTTTATCCGAAAGACACAACAACATCGGTAATCAAAATTCTATCCTGAATTTTTTAAAGAATTTCACATCTGGACATGTCTTCCCGCCTGGTGGTGCATAAACACACTGGGTCGAAAAACAATAGTACAATAACACAACGAAATCACTATTCTGCAAACCATTAGGCAGTAGGTTTTCCCGCCTTATATACCGGCTGGTTAGCCTCCAACCTAATGGCATGAACATTGACTTCTCTAACGTCCGTTAATACCCCACCTCCCCTTCTTACCCCACTCCTGATATATTTAGTTGTTCGTTTTTTCTCTGTCTCTGCCCATCACTCTGCCTGTTCTTCATCTCCCTCTGGTGCTTCCCTCCTCCTTTCTTTCTTCCTAGGCCTACCGTCCCTTGATCCTTTCACTTCTCCAGCTCTGTACCACTTTTGCCAAACACCTTTCCAGCTCTTAGCTTCATCCCACATCCTCCGGGCTTCTCCTATCGTTTCGCAATTCCCCCTCCCCCTCATACTTTCAAATCTCTGTGTCTTTCCTTTCAGTTAGTCCTGACGAAGGGTCTCGGCCCGAAACGTCGACAGTGCTTCTCCCTATAGATGCTGCCTGGCCTGCTGTGTTCCGCCAGCATTTTGTGTGTGTTGTTTGAATTTCCAGCATCTGCAGGTTTCCTCGTGTTAGCACACGTACTGTCTCTATTGCCCGTTCCCTCGGTGTCTTTTGTCTTTTGTCTCGCAAAAGACAAACATCCACCGAGCCTGCGCACAGGAGTGATGGACAGGAATGATCGGGGACAGTGAATCAAAGCAGTTCATGTCAGTAGCGGTTCCGAGATTACGACCAGGAGATCAGCCGCTGCCATTCCCATTAGGTAGCGAGTGACACATTTGGAGAGAGCGCACTATTCCCGGCAGAGGATCACAATCGCCACCAACTTCGCAGGAAGGGGCACAGGGAAAAACACTGAGAAAACGCTAAGCATGAGCTAATGCAGAAGTTTGAGGGGATCCTGTAATGTAGTATTTTATTATTGCATTTAACGGCAGACGGGCCCAGATGGAACGCAGAGCTGTCGGAGGCAGAAAAGTTTATACAGTAAAATAAAGTCGATATGATCTGAATATGGATTCCTTACAGCTGACCGAACTGGCAGTGGAAAGCTAAAAATTCAAGAGTTAATTCTTCCTCATCTCGATGAGGAAAGTGAATAATTCCGGACACTGATGGCGGATTTCTTGCAAGAGACAATCATTAACTTCCATGGCGCCCCCTGTCAGCGACAGAACAGCCGAAAGATGGAATAAAAACATGAAAAGCTGAAAACACTCATCCAGGTGTGGAAAAACAGTTAAAGTATCTCTCCTCAGATCTCTTCTCAGAGACATCCTGATAGGGGTGTTAACTGGGATTTCTTACCACACACGCTGCTTGGGGCTCAGTGGTTCCAGCATTCCCAGTGTTTGTTTCCAATTCCAGCATTTGCCACCTCACTGACTTTACAAAGAACACTGACTGATTTCAAAAGACACTGCGCAATCTGACACAACCTCACAGACAGACGTGATGTCTCCGATTGAATCCATCACAGGGAAACCGGGGAGAAGAATTCCACATCCAGCAGGAAACTGGGTTCCGTAGTCAGATGTCTGTAACGGTGTCAGATGTAGAAATAATTGAACACATATCACAGTATTGATAACTATGTATACGTTTCACAATGCTGATAACGATGAAACAACACGTCGCTGGCGTTAATTGGCTCAGCAAAGACTGCACTGTGTAGTCCATCAACTGCTTCACATTCAGTCACAGCGCACACGTTTATTAAAAGTCCAGAAGTATCATGCTGCAACATGGAGCTCCTAACAGCTGCTAAAGTGTTACTACCAGTGGACAGATAGATTATTATTACACAACACACAACCACTCATATACAAATGTAGACAATCAATCTGTATAATCTTCGAGGACTGTATACACACAATGTTGGCAAATTCAGTACAGATACTACCGAACCAAAAGCACAGGCACCCGGAGATCACTTTATTGAACACAAATAGCTGAGAAAACTGCCTGACCCGTTAAGTTCCACAGGTGTGGGATGAACCCCTAAATCCCAGCTGCGGTTTGCTTTAAGATCCATGACCCAAAATCGACATCCCCCCTATTTATATTCAATTCCTGAAATGCGCAAGATGGGACTGGACATGTGACAGTGGAATCCAGTGACAGAAACTATTACAATATTGGAATTCATATTGAGCTCCCCCCTGCGGCAGCTGTCCCGACGGCTTACCGGGAATTCCAAAGACTGAAATAAAAGTATAGTAAACTTCTCATCTATCCTTAAGATGACTGGATACACCATTTCAGTGAGAATCTGTGAACTCTGATGCTCCTAAATTCAAAGCTCTGTCAGAACCTCTGAGCTGATGCATTTAAAACGGCCCTGATTATAAAACGAACCAGTCTCCTGAGATTTGCTTATACCCCTGACTCACTTTCCTCTGTACAATTAATCGAACAAGCATTTCCATTCTATACCAGTGCTTTTAATGTAAATATTGGGCCTATTAAAGAAAAATATAACAACTTTCTTGGGCATTACCTCAACAGTGACTCAACTGGTGAAAATAATGCCAAGCTCTCATGACAAAGTCAGAGTTTTGTCACCGAGCAGCCATATTTACATTTTTTGTTGTTCTGGTTGGCTGATTAAACAGCGTAGGACACCCAAACTTCTATCGCTGCGGCTTCCCACTTTCAACTGTCGTCCAGTGTTTCGATTCCCTCCTGGTCACACTGACAAACACACACAAGGGTGTGTTTGAGACCTGTCGGCTACTCTCACTTGGTTTAACCGGCTTGTCGAAGCCGTTTCTCGGGGTGTGACCACTGTCGGATGAAAACAGCTACGGAGAGTCACAGGTGAGAGCTGAGTGCCAGGTGGGAGAAAAGGTGAGCAACCCGCCTTGAAATGGACGGGACATGTTCCCCCACAAGAGGTGCCACTCTCCCTGACACCCCACGCAGGTACAACGCACGTTTCTACCAAAGGCGCTTCTTCCTATCGGAAGACTGCAGGTCACCCTTGGGAAAGGGGTAGCAGATGCTTGTTCGTATGAGCTGCTGTGCGCATCACATTCCCTGTTTATGTGACGTCTGAGGGCAGGCAGACAAACTTTGAAGGTCATTGATAATGGCTGAGTTCACCAGTCTTGTAAAGACTCTGTTGAGAAGAAGGCAATGGCAAACTACTGCAAAAGAAAGCAAAAATCCAAGATCAATTATGTTAATGGGCAGACCATGATCACCCACGACGGGCGACAGGATACATAATAGGGACAATGATCAACGCACTCAAGACGCCTTTCCCGGCAAAGTTTCATTTCCGGTGTTCAGCACTCTGTCTGTACGTTCTCTTGCCGTTTTCCAATCCACTGTAATGCTGACATCCAAGGTCCCATTGACGCGTGGCTTTGCAGTTCTAACAGAAGACATTGAACATCGATTATTTCACTTCTTCAGCGATTCTCTCGCGTCGCATTATGAATTTCATTCGAGTGCAACTTTCTCACGAACTTCGTCATCACAAACTTGGTCGTTAGCTAATTCTGCTGACAGGTACGTGACTCAGCCGTTAGAAGGCCGCTGTGCATAGGTAACTCATGTCTAGGATCTGTAAAATTTGCGTTCATCCGACAGGGAAGTTTGAATGATCCAATGAGGGACCATCTACTGTGGTGATTGCTAAGTAAATGCTGCCCCATGAACAGTTGTCGTTTGCCAGGGAATAACAGATCGTTCTGGTATAAAATTAAAAGGAAAATATATTTACCAATATTTCAACTTTAGCAGTTAGCAGAAAAATGAAAGAAAAATAGAAGAGCCAATTGCAGAAAAACCAGACTAAATTTGCACATAGTAGTTGGAGATTATTTCTGTAGTATTTGGCTGTATCGTTTTACTCACGATGCTGAATTCCAATCACCAGCCACAGGTGGAACTTCTCTCTGAGAACGAACCCTCAAATGTCCTGACTGCGACTCCCACTGAACAAATTGGAGAGATTGGCAGATATGAAAGAGTTTATTCATCACAATAAACATAAGTTTTCTCGGAGATCCTCTCGGTAGAGACTCCAAACTCAAACGACATCAAACGTTTATATACTTGAGAATGGTAATAGTAGTTGCATCCATACAAGTTCACAAGCTACAATGACACAAAGAAAACATTTACACATTTCCTTTAAAGAACACATTTGCAGTGAAACCACATTTAATTGCTAAGACGCCTCAAAAGGTTCAGACACTTTTGTTGGGACAGACTATCTCAAACTACTGGTCTAAAAGCTGCTGAGAATCCAGATTCCCAGCATTCAGTTTGTGACGGCAGAGACACCGAAAATCAGGGAACGTAGAGAGACCGATCATGTGCAGTTTGATGGAATCAGTTTAATATGGTGTTATGGCTGGCACAGACACTGTGAGCCAAAGGGACTTTTCCTGTGTTTTACCTTCTCTGTTCTAGGTAGGAGTACGGCGAATATCGGCAACACTGTTTCTTTTCTGAGAGCAGATCTTTCTCACAATGGTGATAAACACCGACCTCTATTTGACCCAGTAGAGGTTTCGTACATAACACAAACAAGCTCAAGGCGGTTACTTGTAATCGAGAAAGGGGGACCTGGGTAAAGTGAAATGAGCTGCGGTCATAACTGGTAGAGAATTAGAATGGGGCAGCCGTTTTACTTTCAAGAGATCACCTCAATGGATAGAAAACCGGTCGCACCGACAGAGCATGTGTGGGAGAGCAGAGTCTGATGGCGTTTGAATCAATATTGGAAGAACAGCACTCCCAATGAACATCTATTAGTAACATCGCAATGTCCATTGTTTGCAATTTCACTAATAATTCACTAAATTAAATACAATCTGACTACGCAGGGATTGCTCATTCGTCTGACGGAAAAGGACTGTATGTAATTTAAGGATCTTTATTTTTAAGTTTGTTGAAAATTCTCCCTATGGAGTTGTTAAGTGGTATTAAAACCCCAGGCGTGCACTGCATTAACATTTCATTCCGAGGGATTGACGGTAGCACAGAACAGAGAAAGTGTGAGAAATGCGGTATAGGTACAGGGATGTGGAGAAAATATTGTACGTGTTCATTGCCTTCATGGAATTTGTTGGCGAGGGAACTGAGAATTTCGTGTTTGTTATTTCTGTGTGTTAATCGCTGAGAAACTGTTTATTACCAATTTACAATCTTCCAACTTGCTGATCATTGCACAAATATCCCCCAGTGATATTGATCCCATCAAATCATCTTTCTTATTCTTCATATATAATGACAAACGAAAGTGAAACTCTATCTCTCCTCTAACTTGCGGAACCGACTCGAACGATGTTCTCGCATGGCTTTTTGCCCTGAGTGGTAAAGGTGCTGGGGACAGTCAGCTCTCCGGAAAGATTTGACAGTGAGAGTTATATATTGTGCAATTGACATTTTCTCCGTTATTGATCAGCCTGAACAACTTGTCCTGTAATGACATCTTGCCCAGAGAATCCTGAGATCTGAGGACAGGCCGTTCTCCGGGAAAGTGAATGGGAGGGTATTATTGGGACCTAAACCAGTGTAGCACCAGTACTGGGGACGGTGGGAGGGGGTGCAGGCAGTCCTCTGGGAACTTGTGATTTGGACGGAACAGATCACGCAGCATCCACACAAACAATAATTCTTAGGTTTGGCCGAGCAGGCGGAAGTCATCCCCTAGATTAAGCTGATAGCCGAAAGCACTGTCGGGGTATCGTTAGATGCTGATTGCCCTGGGCATTAAACCAGTTGGATAGATAGTCATACTCCGCATGAATTGTTAATTGTCCTGTTACTTACTGTTAAGTGAGATTGCGGGGGTGGATGTTCGATAAAGTGGCGGGCACAGCGCTTGCTTCGATACATACCAGCACTGATGTAGCGGTGGTGGAGCTGGCGGAATCACAAGCCGAAAATCCTGTAGCATTTGTCGTAGATCTCATAAACTGGGTTCTATCGATTCTGAGGAGTGAGATGAAGGAGAGGCCGGTTTTGGAATGCCTAAATAGTCCCCGTACCACAGGAAAGAGTATGAACTCTGATGTAATATCCGGCGAATAAATGGAAAAATGCCCAGGTCCAAAGTCCCAGATGGGGTAGGCTCCGCTACTCATTGGATTAATGTCCACCCCTGAAGGGGAAGAGAAGTATGAGACCTAGTTTTTAGATGAGTGGCAGTCCTCCGATGACGTAAAGCCATAGAGCTTGATGGAGTGTTTGAGTGAATTGTCTGGTGACGTTGTCAGAGCCGTCAGGTCCCGGTATCCCCTAGCAACCAAGACCGATTACCTGAAAGCTCTGGAAAATGACTTCGGCACGTCAGGAATCCTACTGGAGAAGGCGGCATTTCAGAACATGCGTCAGAAGAAAGGGGAGTGGGGATTGTCTGCTGGAGTACTGGTGATGCCCGAACTGCAGAAGCCGTTGGAATTGATAGTCAGGGACACTACCAATAGCGATTGCACTTTCAAGCGGAGAATGCCCCAGGGGCATCGGTTTCCAGTGAGTGTAATGTCTAGAGTCCCTGTGAGACAAGCCAGGGTGAAATTATAGGAAAAGGGGGAAGGTTGACCGCTGAGCCATTCATCTTCAGGGTTTCTCCGGTTCCTGCAGGTTAGATGGAGAGGTTGGAAGTGAAGATGTTGAAACTGGAAGTCCTTTTTCCGAATGACGAGTTTAAGGTGGGTTGTTCCACGTGCGCTCGTCACACTATTCGAGTGACTGAGGACACCCCGTTCAGAGAGAGGTCGAGGAGACTGGCCGCTGCAGAGGTGGAAGAAGTTCTAAAATCCAATTCAATGGGTATTTCAGCAGGTTCTTGAGTTCTTCCCTGAATTTGCTCTGGGTTAGGGTGTAAATAAAAGTGTTGCTGCAGGAACCGAGAATCTGCAGCATTCCCGATATTTCTTCAGTTAGGTAGCGGGGATCTGTCACAGAATAATAAACAAAACTCATAGAAATCCGTTGATAAATATAAAATGCCTGCCGTGTTACCCAGCACAGTATGAAACTACCGGTTATGCTGAAGAGCAAAATGATGGATTTGTGTCGGTTCTCCATCTCCCGGTCCTTGTCATTCTCTCCACTCTTTTGTCCCCGGAGCCCCAGACGGGCTCGGCTTGCTGCTAGAATCTGCCTAACCGTGCGAATATTGAGCAGCAAAATCAGAAAGAATGGGACACAAGGGGTTAAAATGCGGTGAAACATTGCAAATGCCGCCCATGAGGGAGAACGTTTGTAGCTCGATGTATAAACACAGTACCACGGAACACCGTCAATTATTACCAAAGGCTCGTACACAAAGCCCCAGGGGACACATTCCAAACACGCCAGCACACTCACTGTCCCGATAACCACAGCCGCCGTTCTCTCGGTGCAATATTTTGGTTTCAAATTCTCGCAGCAAATAGCCACAAATCGATCGACGGTGAAAGCGACAGTCAGCCAGACGGAGGCCGCAGTGCTCGCAAAAATTAACCATGCACCGAGTCTACACACAGGAGTGATGAACAGGAATGATCGGGGAAAGTAAATCCAAGGTGTCCACGTCAGTAGCGGATAGGCAATAACCAGCAAGAGATCGGCGGCGGCCATTCCCACCAGGTAACGACTGACGCATTTGGACAGACCGCACTTTCCTCGGGACACAATCACAATCGCCAGCAAGTTCGCTGAAAGAGAGACAGGGAAGAGCAAGTTGAAAAAAAACACTGAGCAGAGGCCAGTGCAGCAATGTGAGGGGATATTGTAATACCTCCTTTCTTTTACAAATTTTTTATTAAGTTTCCAATAAACAATATTAATACTAATACCTAGAGATCAGGAATACATTAATAACGGTTAACATGTAGAAACACATATTCCAAGTAACAAATGGAGTCTAACCTCCCAACCTCTTAGTAATTAACCATGAAAAAGATCATTATGATTACGAAAAAAGAGAAAAAGAGAAAAAAAAACACCAATCTAAAACAAACGAACTAAAAAAAAACAAAGATTGGGCTGCCATAATTCATCGGTTAAAATTTAATTTTATCGTTTAACTGCGATACTCTATCCATAAGAAATACTGAAAAAAGGATTCAGAAAGTGTCAATTTACATCATTTGAAAACATTGAATAATTGGCTCCAGGTTTCTTCAAATTTAACCGAGGGGTCCATAGTACTGCTCGTAACCTTTTCCAAATTTAAACATGGAATCGTTTGGGTAAACCATTGAAATGTGGTAGGTAGATTGCAAATCTTTCCATTTAAATAAAATCGATCTTTCTGGATATTAATGTCACGAACGCAATTAAACGACAAGCTGATGAGGATAAATGAATGGAGTGTATCACTGCTAGTCCAAAGTTTGCAGTAATAGGATGAAGTTTTAAATCAACACACAGAACGGCTGAAATAATATCAAAAATATCTTTCCAATATTTTCTAAAGAAGACAAGACCAGAACGTATGTGTCATAAAAGTTACTTCAGAATTACATCTATCACAAACAGGGCTTAAATGACGGTAGAAATGTGCTAACATATCCTTGGACATATGAGCCCTATGAACCACCTAATATTGTATCAAAGCATGTCTGGCATACATCGATGAAGTATTAACTAGTTTAAGAATTTTCTCCCATTCCTCTGTAGATAAATATATTTGTCGTTCTCGTTCGTAATTTTATCAGGAGTACCTAGACGTATTTTCTTAATCAAATCATAAATAATTGCTATTAACTGCTTCTGAAAGGGGTTTAAACTATTTGTTTTTATGTAACTTCGATTGGATGTGATATCGGAAAGGTAGATAAAGTAGTATTCAGAAAGGTTCTAATCTGTAGGTATCTGAAAAAGTGTGATCTAGGCAAATTATATTTATTAGACAACTGTTCAAAAAACATGTCAATCATCCATAAATAAATCACGAAAACATGTTATTCCTTTTTTTTCCATAACAAAAAAGGTTGGATCAATTCTAGATGGTTGTAAAAGAACGTTAGAGATAATAGAGCTTGACAGGATAAATTCATTCAATCTAAAAGAATTACGAAATTGAAAACATTCGAATTGTATGGTTAACTATTGGATTTATCACGTGTTTATTCAGTTTAGTAAATACAAAGGGAAGCCCAGCTCCTAGAATAGACGCCAATGAAAACCCCTGTACAGACTCCCGCTCGAGGTTCATCCATCGTGGAGAAAGTGTTTCATCCAGCTCTTGTGTCCAAAACATTAAATATCAAATATTAATTGCCCAGTAATAAAATCAAAGATTCGTCAGAGCAAAACCACCTTCCCTTTTGATTTCTGCAAATATTTCTTACTTAACCAGGAATTTTTATATTGCCATATATATGAAAAAATTTTAGAATCGACAGTATCAAAAAGAGATTTAGGAATACAAATTGATACTGCCTGAAACAAATACTCAAATTTAGGTAAAATAAACATCTTAATAGCTTTAATTCTACAGATCAATGTTAAAGAAAGTGGGGACCATTTAGTAGACAGTTGTTTAACATGATCAATTAAAAGCTAAAAAAAACCTTTAAATATATCCTAATATAAACACAAAATGCTGGCAGAGCTCAGCAGGCCAGACAGCATCTATGGGAGGAGGTAGTGACGAAGTTTCAGGCCGAAACCCTTCAGCATTATTTCCATTGCAGCGAATATTTTCTCAAGATTTTCATCCAGTTTTGTATCCAATACGTCGAATCTTTTATGCAGTAAGTTCGAAATAGCTTGTAAAGTAAGTTGAGGCTGTGTTGGTTGGTCTTCTTTCTTCCCGTTTCCATTACCGGTTTCTTTGCCTTCGGCTAATGCCTTTCTTGTACTGATGAAAGAAATGTGAAGTGATAGTGGGAAGGGAAAACCTCCTCAGAGTCCATGCAGGAATGAACATTTTCTACTGGCGCCTCCGCATCTCGTCTCCTGAAATGAATGCGTCCGCACCCTGATTGCGGGGCAGCTCCAATGGACAGTCATCAGCTTCCATGGCACTCCCTATCAGGACAACAGAATGACAGTACAACACAAACGGGTACGCTGGACATGAGTTTTGTCTCATCCGGACAAAACTGAATTTATGAAAAAAACAGTTAAGCGTCTCTTCTCAAAAACGTTCTCACAGAGGCCCATGACAAACCTGTTAAACTTTATCCTTCCATTCAAGTATTTCCCATGTTTGTTTCCCAATTCAGCATTCGCCACCTCAGTGACTTTATATCAGAACCTTGACTATTACCACAGTTATAGCGCATTTGACACAACGTGAGAGAAATATATGGATATGACACCTCAATGAAACCGTCACAGGGAAGCAGGGGAGAGGAATTCATCGTCCAACAGCCAACGCAGTGTCGCTTATAGATAACTGTATCAGTGTCAAGTGAGATATAATATAATACATTTTATAGTTGCCACACGTCTGTTCTGATAATTGGCTCAGCAATGACTTCATTGTGTTGTCCATCAAATGCTTCACATTCAGTCACATCGCACACATTTATTAAAAATCTACAGGTTTAATGCTACAACATGGAACTCCTCACATTTTTTAAAGTGTGACTACCAGTCTATGGTTTGATTACTGCCCCTCTCACGACCACTTACATAAATGCAGACAATCTTTCGGTATAAACACGGGGAGCTGCATAAACATAATAATCTGAGATTTCAGTACACCTACTACCAGACCAAGAGCAGAGAATCCCGATCATCACACTACTCAACAGAAGCAACTGAGAGAACTCTGCCTGATCCGTTGAGTTCCAGCATCGGTTTGTTTATAGATCCAGATCCACAAATCCACATTCCCAGTGTTTCAATTGCATTGCTGAAATGCGGAAGACTGGGTCTGGACATGTGGCAGTGGAATCCAGCGTCAGGAGCAATCACAAAATTGAAATTCAACGTCAGTTCCCACCTACAGCAGCTGATACGTCGGCTTACCGGGGATTCCAAAGGCTGAAATAAAAGGGTAGTAAACTTCCCCTATTCTCAGGATGACTGGATAACCCATTTCAGTGAGAATTTGATTTCTGTTGCTCTCGAATTCACAGGACAGGCAGAAACTCTGAGCTGATGCTTTCAAAACGTCGTTGTTTTATACAAAGGATCAGCCTCCAGAGATACGGTTGGACATCCGAATAACGTCATTGGTTACAATTACTCGAACAAACACTTTAATTCAACACCGTTGATTCTGATGTAAATATTGGGCAGTTTGAAGAGAAACATTTCAACATTCTTGGGCATTACATCAGCATTGCAACTTATGACAGAGTCAGAGCTTTCACTCGCAGCAGCCATTTTTACAGGGTTCATGTTTTTGTTGTCTAATTATTCATTTGGAAGCAGATTTCACCGAACCGTACAAACCATAACGTCTGTCCCTGCGGTTTCCCATTTTCAAACCTCTCCTGCTCCCCCACCCCCCACACTCACACCACACACACACATATGCACGGACACATAAACACGGATACGAATAGATAGTAGATCCTGCAAGTGAAAGCGGGCACACACGAAGTGCTGGAAAACCCTCCCTGAGTTCCTCAAACATCTTGATATGTTGCTGAAGAGGTAGACTTCCGTGAGACGTCCATCACAGACCCGGCTAACTTCTTCCTCTCTCCCACTGACCCAGTATCCATCTTCTGCCCGCAGGGAAGGGCGACAACATTCCTTCCTGCCGAAGCACAAGGTAAAGGGCAGCCGCTCCGCTCTCACATCAAAGGTGTGTTTGAGAGCACAGGGATACCGACAGATCATCAGTTCCACCGTCTCAGACCGAAGGCGTTGAGTTCCACACAGAGCCCAAGGCAGAAACCCATTCCACTGTTACAGTGAAGCACACAGTTTCAATATGTTCATTATAGTCTGCGCCACAGTGTGCTACAGGTAGAAAGACGGACCCAGGTCACAAATCCCCACACACGGTGCCGGGAGGACAGGAACAGTAGGGTGGTCAGAGACAGTTGAAGCATTACTAACTGATGAACGTGGTGGTGGTGGAATTTAAGAAAGTTTCTGATCAGCAAATAAGGTTCTGGTGTGCTTGTGTGGACTTAGAATTCGTCAGCAATTCCAAGACAAACAGAGGGAATAGAAGTGCCACTTTCGATTTGGGAAGTTGTGACTCTGAAATTAGAGCTGAGACCCGAGTTATTCACAGTATACATCACAGATTTGGATGTGCGATTGTATCAATGTGCGCTGGTGTTACAGAGCTGGCTGGCTGGACCAATAGAGGGAAGGATACAGGGTGGGTCCGGGGACGCAGAAAGAAGTGAATGAGTGAGCATCTGGTAGATGTAGAAAGTGCGGGGTGAGGGGATAGATAGAGTTAAAGTGAATGTTTTTTTTTTCCATTGAGAGTAGGGGAGATTCAAACAAGAGGATCTGAGCTGATAGTTAAGGGACAGAAGTTTAGGGGTAACACGAAGGGGTAGCTGTGTAGAACGAGCTTCCAGTAGAAGTGGTACAGGCAGGTTAGATTTTGTCATTTAAAAAAAATGGATAGGTATATGGACAGAAATGGAATTGAGGGCTGAGTGCGGGCCAGTGGGATCTAGGTGATAGTAAGCGTTCGGCAGGGACCAGAAGGGCCAAGATGGCCTGTTTCCGTGATGTAATTGTTATATGGTTATAAGTTTGTTAAACAGGACCTTCCCTTTCTGAATCCATGCTACGTCTCTCTAATGGGACCACTCCTTTCTAAATAGTTTGCTATTTCTTCCTTAATGACATATCCAACATGACCCTACTTCTTAATGTTTGGCATAGTTGTAGCAAAGGGACAGGAAAGCATTATGGGGAACTCACAGAGGTGGGCATGTTTTGGCACAGCACTTGGGGAACGAATCCCTGTGTGGGCCTTGCCGAAAAGATGTCTCTAACCTGTGGGAAACTGCCACATCTTCGGTGGCCACTAATCCTGCACTTATGTATGACTCTAGTTGACTGGAAGCCCGCAAAAGAAAGGCAATAGATAACGGTCCATTACATGGGTAAATCTGTATGGTCTCTTTAGTTCGTAATTAGTTACAATCAGTAGGATATATCCACCGCGGTTGTCCTTCTAACTTGACTGTCGTGGGCGTGGTGAGCAGTACATGGAATGGCCCTTTCCTGCAATTTGCCACGGCACCAGTTCTTAATTAATACGTAGTCCTCACGTTTGTTTTTGGGGTAGTCGCCTTCACTTGTCGTATCGCCTTGTGTGCCTGATGCACCTGTGAATGTAAGACTCGGAGAATCTTAGTTAGGTCGCTTGTTTATATCGAGAGTGGAAGGCCGCACGGAAACCCTTAATCCTTGGGGGCTTTCCAAAGATGATTTCAGCTGGTGAAAATCCGTATTTTTTTTCCTCGGGGGCGTGGCCCTCGAATAATGCTGAGGGAAAAACCTTTAACCATTTAAGCCCTATTTCTTCAGTGAGTTGTGCAATTTGTTTTTTTTTTAACGTACCATTTGCCCTTTCCACTATACCTGCGGCCTGCGGATGGAGAAAGCAATGGAATTGTTGTTGAATGGATAAGGCATTACAGATTTCCTCATTTCACGTTGCTACAAAGTGGGGATGCCATCTGAACTCAACATTTCTGGGTACTCTAGCTGCTGTCAGGGCTTATTAGGAGCTTGAAGAGATATGTATGTAAACAAATACACCCAAAAACGTCTATAGTTGTGCCGGGAAGAGCACTCTGACCGGCTGCATCACCTTCTGATTTGGAGGGGCTACTGCACAGGACCGAAATAAGTTGCAGAAGGTTGTAAATCTAGTCAGTTCCATCTTGGACACGAGCCTACAAAGTACCAAGGACATCCTCAGGAAGCGGGGTCTCAGAAAAGCGGTGTCCATCACCAAGGACCACCAGCACCCAAGGAATGTCCTTTTCTCAATGTTACCATCAGGTAGGAGGTACAGAGACCTGAAAGCACATACGCAGTGATTCAGGAACAGCTTCTTCACCCCGTCATCCGATTCCTAAATGGACTTTGAAGCATGGACATTACCTCTTTTTTTAAATGTGCAATACTACATTTTAACACATTCTTTTAAATCTATTCAATATACGTAAAGGCTTTACTTGCTAATTGATTACTATTATTTTATCTCTGTTAGATTACGTATTGCATTGAACTGCTGCTGCTAAGTTAACAAATTTCCCGTCACATGCCGGTGATAATAAACCTGATTCTGTTTATTCGTGGAAGGGATTGCCTCGATTCATCTGCTAAACCTATCTATGATCCCCAATCAACATTTGTAGGAATGCACTCCAGGTTGTCCAATAAAATCAATTTGTAAATATGAAAAGGAGCTTCCAGGTAAGGGACTGGCGCCCGACACACACGGTGTCCTCCTTGTTGCTGCTTGCTGCAATTTCGGATGCCACTTTGTTTGCAGCAAACTATTTACCCTTCCCTCATTTCCGAGGTAAGTACAGGTTTGATTAAAATGAAGGAGGATTGGTAGGAATTGGGTAGGGACGGAGAGCTGTCCCGCAGAGGTGTACCAGAGGCCCGTCACGGCACTATCCTTGCAGCCTATCTGTGAACAGAATCTGCGTTCCTCCTCAGGGTCGTCCCGCTGAAACGTACATACGACTTGCATGTCTGGCATACCCGTGCTGTCGGAGTGGCGCGAGGGGTCTTTGCGGGTCCCCGGTGGTATTTTAATTTTGAGTACCTGGGCTGTAACTTTGACAGCCTCATCAGCCATCGCGTTATCGGTGGAGGTTTCATCAGTCTGGTAGGTATGAGCCGAGCAGTTGATAATGACCACTGTTTTCGAAAACTGAAAGGCAGTGAGGAGAGCCTGTACAAAGGTAGCATTGCTAATAGGATGTCCTGGGGAGGTGCGGAAACCCCAGCATTCCCAAAGCGCTCCGTAGTCATGAGAAACCCCGATGGTATCGACAATTAGAGTATACATTTGCATGTTTGCTGGCAGCGAGGATTCAGGCACGAGTCAGGGCAATTAACTCAGCTGTTTCTGCTGACACGGTTGCTTGAAAGGCTGCCTCTTCGAACACGATGTCATCTGTGACCACAGCATCGCCGGAACATCTCTAGCCTGAAGGGCCCATGAAAGAACTAACATCGACATACAAGGTTATGTAGGGGTCCTGTGGGGGATGGTCCGTGAGATCTTCGCTGGCTGTAGTGAGGGGTTGATTACGCAGCACGCAATCGTGCTAAGAATCGTTTATAACTTGGGGTGGCAACGTTGGAAAGTTTAAACTGGAGCAGTGAGAAAATGTCAGCAGGGGTTGCTCAGTAACGTTGTCTGATAGCGATGTTGTCGTACCTGAGTGAGGTCCTGTGTCTGTCGAGAGGCCAAGCGCTCTACCACCGAGTGGGAAGAGAGCACAATTACAGGCTGATGTGAGGTAATATTGGAAGCCGCAATTACAAGGATATAAACTGAAACTCCACCCATGGGAATCGTGTCCATTGGTATGTTTGTTCAGACCACTCGAACACCAAGAGGGCAATGGTGGTTTATGATGGGTTCCTCTTGCTGGTTGCTAATCACAACGGGCAATTTTTATGAGTATAGACAGGGATAACCGTCGGCTGATCTTGCTCCCCGCACTGGGATTTGGCATCATTCGGGTGGGTAAATGTCTCTGGGGTTCGGGCGTGGGACATTTCACGGGGACTGAGCATATCCGTTCTTCAGAATCATCTCGTGGGATGGTTGGATATAGGGGATCTGTCCTCGCTCTGTCCCTTTGTTTCACCCTTCCTCCCAAACTGGAGAATTTTCGGGTCCTATGGTTAGTAGCAGGTTCCAATCCAATGGTGTGGGCCCTGTCTCTAGCCAGTCCTCATCGGGATCACTCTCATTAAACAGAGTCCGTAAGCCTGACATGATACCGGGATCCCGTGTTTCATTCCCTATTTGACCCCCGGGTTTTATTCCTTTCTCAGGGTTTTGCATTTATTACTACTCATCTTTTTCCTGACCATTGTAACAGCTTGTCACATCCCTAATCATCCCCATGGCCACACTTCGTCCCCCAATTTCTTACGTAAAATAACACTTAAAACATGTAAATCTCTGTCTTTATCATGAAACAACTCATACATTTTGCCTGGTGAAGTTCCTGTACCTTTTTATCACACAACTCGTCCCGCGTTTTTCTGTTTACCAAACACGGTGTCTACTGCTCAATTCTCCTATTGATTCTTAACTGACTTTAAATTTTACCCGATTTCTGCGCGCAGTATCTACTGTTCAACTTTCCTGATTCGTTTACCCAACTTTAAATCTTAGACAACTTCAAATTTTACCCCACGCCCACCCCAACACCAACTCTGCCAAACACATGTTGAAGACCAGTCGGGACCAGCCGGCAACACATCCCATCAAGGTTGGCAGAGGTGCGGTAAGTGAAACGAATTAGTCAAATTATCAGCCAATACAAGCAGGGTTTTCTCTGGGGGAGCAGCCTTGTCCAGAGAAGTGCCTTGTGAGAAAAGTGCGAGTCTTGTCTCGAGAGTCTTCGGCGAGGAGGGAGGAGACAGTTGGAGAGGGTGAAAGGTGGTGAAGAGATAGACAATAGACAATAGACAATAGACAATAGACAATAGACAATAGGTGCAGAAGTAGACCATTCGGCCCCTCGTGTCTGCACCGCCATTCTGAGATCATGGCTGATCATTCACAATCAATACCCAGTCCCTGCCTTGTCCCCATATCCCTTGATTCCCCTATCCATCAGATATCTATCCAGCTCCTTCTTGAAAGCATCCAGAGAATTGGCCTCCACCGTCTTCCGAGGCAGTGCATTCCACACCTCCACAACTCTCTGGGAGAAGAAGCTCTTCCTCAACTCTGTTTTAAATAACTGACCTCTTATTCTCAATCCATGCCCTCTGGTACTGGACTCTCCCAACATCTGGAACATATTACCTGCCTCAATCCTATCAAATCCTTTAATTATCTTAAACGTTTCAATCAGATCCCCTCTCGATCTCCTCAATTCCAGCGTGTACAAGCCCAATCTCTCCAATCTCTCTGCGTAAGACAGCCCTGCCATCCCAGGAATCAACCTAGTGAATCTACGCTGCACTTCCTCAATTGCCAGAATGTCCTTCCTTAAACCTGGAGACCAAAACTGTACACAATATTCCAGGTGTGGTCTCACCAGGGCCCTGTACAAATGCAAAAGAACATCCTTGCTCTTGTATTCAATTCCCCTTGTAACAAAGGCCAACATTCCATTTGCCCTCTTCACTGGCTGTTGCACTTGCTCATTCACCTTCATTGACTGGTGAACTAGGACTCCTAGGTCTCTTTGCATTTCTCCCTTACCTAACTCGACACCGTTCAGACAATACTCTGCCCTCATGTTCCAGCTTCCAAAGTGGATAACTTCACATTTATTCACATTGAATGACATCTGCCAAGTATCTGCCCACTCACTCAGCCTATCCAAGTCTCCCTGTATTCTCCTAACGTCTTCTTCGCATGTCACACTGCCACCCAGTTTAGTATCGTCAGCAAACTTGCTGATATAGTTTTCAATGCCCTCATCTAAATCATTGACATAAATCGTAAAGCAGGTAAACTGATTCAGTGTGATGCCTGTCTGATGTGGGAGGTCAGGGACACTGATGGTGCCTCTGGCTGCTACAACTGTGAAAAGTGTGTACAGTTTCAGCTCCTGAAGGACTGCGCTGGGGCACTGGAGAGCAACTGGGCGACCTCAGGTTCATCCGGGGAAACGAGAGTTTCTGGACAGGAACTACAACGAGATCGTTACACCGAATTAACCGGAAGAGGGAAGTGGTTGACGATGAGGAAGGCTCGGATGCTTGGAGTACAGGAGACCCCGGAAGATCTACCTCTTGAAGACAAGTTCATCCTCTTTGAAGCTGTCGGGACAGTAGACTCTTCCAGTCTGAGAATCGGACAAGTCTGCCAGTCAAAATTGGTGCTGAAGCAAAGCCGGGAAGACAGACGTCAGGCAGAGCAGTGGCAGTAGGGGACTGCATAGTGAGAGGTACTGAAAGGGGTTTCTGCAGCAACAGGCTGGATATAAGAAATTCAGCCCCATGCGAGGGGTGGCATAGATTCAGGAGATGTAGATGTAGAGTCAGTATGGATAGAACTGAGAAATTGAAAGGGCAAAAAGACCCTAAAATGGGTTATCTACAGGCTCCTAATCAGTAGCCTGGATATCGGGTGCAAATTGCATCAAGAGTTAAAATTGGCATGTCGCGAAGATAATGCTACAGTTGTTATGGATGATTTAACATGCAGGTTGGTACTGGACCGGAAGAAAGTTTGTGGAGTGCCTCCGTGATGGATTCTTCGAGCAGCTTGTACTGGAGCCTACCAAGGAAAAGACAATTCTGGATTTAGTGTTGTGTAGTGAACCGGGTTTATAAGCGAACTCGAGGTCAAGGAGCCATTAGCAGGCCATGACCATAATAATCTACAATTTGAGAGGGAGAAGGGAAAATCGGAAGTGTCAGTATTACAGTTGAACAAAGGGGACTGAGACATGAGTGGAGGAACTGGCCAAAGTTGACTGGAAAGATACGCTAGCAGGGATGACAGAGGAACAACAATGGCAAGTATTTCTGGGATAATACAGAAGATGCAGGATCAGTTCATTCCAAAAATGAAGAAAGATTCTGAGGAGAGTAAGGGAAAACATTGGATGACAAGGGAAGTCAAGGACAGTATAAAAATAAAGGAGAAGAAGTATAACATAGCAAAGATGAGTGGGGTACGGTACTGACATGGACAGAAAATTGTTTGGCAGACAGGAAACAAAGAGTAGGGATTAACGGGTCCCTTTCAAAATGGCAGGCAGTGACTAGTGGGGTACCGTAAGGCTCCGTGCTGTGACTGCAGCTGTTTACAATATATATTGATGATTTAGATGAACTGATTTAAAGTAACGTTAGAAAATTTGCAGATGACTCAAAGCTGGTTGGCAGTGTAAAATATGAGGAGGATGTTAGTAGAATGCAGGGTGACTTGGACAGGTTGGGGGAGTGGGCAGATGCATGGCAGTTGCTGTTCAATGTAGATAAATGTGAGGTTATCCACTTTGGTGGCAAGAACATGAAGGCAGATTACTATCTGAATGGTGTCAAGTTAGGAAAAGGGGATGTACGACGAGATCTAGGTGTTCTTGTTCAGCAGTCCCTGAAAGTAAACATGCAGGTACAGCAGGCAGCGAAGAAAGCTAATGGCATGCTGACCTTCATAACAAGGGGAGTTGAGTATAGGAGCAAAGAGGTCCTTCTGCAGCTGTACAGGGTCCTGGTAAGACCCCACCTGGAGTATTGTGTGCAGATTTTATCTCCAAATTTGAGGAAGGACATTCTTGCTTTTGAGGCAGTGCAGCGTAGGTTCACGAGGTTAATTCCCGGGACGGCAGAAATGTCACATGTTGAAAGATTGCAGAGACTGGGCTTGTATAAACTGGAATTCAGAAGGATGAGCGGAGATCCGATGAAACATATAAGATTATCAAGAGATTGGACACGCAAAAGGCAACAAACATATTCCCGGTGTTGGAGGAGCCCAGAACCAGAGGCCACAGCTTAAGAATAAGGAGTTGATCATTTAGAACGAAGTTGAGGAATAACTTTTCCACCCGGAGAGTTCTGGATCTGTGGAATTCGCTGACTCAGAAGGCAGTGGAGACCAATACTCTGAATGCTTTTAAAAAAGAATTCGATAGAGTTCTTAAAGATAGCGGAGTCAAGGGACATGGGGAGAAGTCAGGAAAGGGGTACTGATTGTGTATGATCAGCCATGATCACATTGAACGCCACTGCTGGCTCAAGGGCCGAATGGCCTACCCCTGCACCCATTGTCTATTGTCTCACATCGCCACCAGTGGTCGGAGCTGCCTGCATCGCCTGCAAAAGCCAATGGTACAAGCGGCGCCAGCAGTGGTGAGGGGCCGGAGGATCAACGTAGAGGGCTCCTCCGTCTGTCTCTTGCACTGGGACACCCTCGACATCCACATCAAGCACAGCCGGGGAAGCTGGGGTCGTTTGTAAAGCGACTCCTGAGCCGGGATTTTGCGTATCGCTGAAAGATAGGAGGAGACCGCTCGGCCTTTCGTCTTGATACCACCTCGCCAGGAGATTGTTCCTGCAGAAGAGGCAGAGGGGGTAATTTGTTGAAAGGGTAACGATGGTGTGAGAGGGGGCGGATGAAGCGAATGTTTGTCCAGGTGGTGTCTGGAAGGGCTCATTTGTGGAAATGTATGAAATCACGGTGGTTCTGGGCAGAGGGATTCACAACGTTTTGAGGTAAAACAAGGTCAGACTGTAGACCTGCTACAATGGTCCGGGGAAAGTGGGTATGGGAGTGGTGTTGGGAGAGGGGCAAGAATGACTTGGCCGCGGGTTTTATTAAATGCCAGGACGCACTGGAGAGGCCGAATGGCCTGCTCCTGCTCCTGTTGTCTGTGTGTTTAAAGAGAAGGAATAATTAGACCCTTCCCGGGTCGGCGGGATGTCCACTGGGTGTAGTAGTGACCGATGCTTGGAGCCTAGTTGTTCCCGAACTGTGTCAACTATTTGGCTAAGGGGCCAAATGCAACATTTCCTACTCTGTATGTTCATAAATTTCTTATAACATAAAACTTATATTTATGTGTTGCTAATGTCACAAAATGAATTTTTATACTGTATTGTCCATGTCCTGAAACTTATATTTGTGTATTGTTAATGACACAGAATTGTATAATATATATTCCGTCTGTTATCTGAATGTACTTGCCTGTGATGCTGATATATATCTGTGTTTCTCGGTCTCTGTACCTTCCCGTACTTGGAAATAAATTCAAAAAGACCTGAGAAAACTCACTCAGATTTGAGTACTGATGATCATCTTGGCACCTCTGTATGTCAAATGTAAAGACTGTATGCTGTTAAATGCAAGACCACGAACACCGTTTGGGAGCAAAGAGATCTTGGCGTCCAAGCTGATAGCTCCCTAAGTGACTACGCAGTTGATCTCGTGGGTAAGAAGGGAAATGAATGTTTGCAGTTATTCCTCAATACATTGAGTTCAGAAGTCAGTAAGCTGTGTTTCAGCTTTTTGAAACTCTACTGAGACCACATCTGGAGTATTTCATACAGTTCTTGACATCCGACTCCAGAAAGGATGTCGAGTTTTGGAAAGGATTGCAGAAGCCGAATACCCGGATGTTACCTGGATTAGAGGTTATGAGATGCAGGGACATGCAAAAGTTTGGGCACCCCGGTCAAAATTTCTATTACCGAGAATAGCTAAGCGAGTAAAAATGACATGATTTCTAAATGGCATAAAGTTAAAGATGACACATTTCTTTAATATTTGTAAGCACGATTAATTTTTATTCCCATCTTTTACAGTTTCAAAATAACGAAAAAATGGAAAAGGGCCCGACATTAAAGTTTGGGCACCCTGCACGGTCAGTACTTAGTAATACCCCCTTTGTTAAGTATCACAGCTTGTAAACGCTTTCTGGAGGCAGCTAAGAGTCTTTCAATTCTTGTTTGGGGGATTTTCGCCCCTTGCAAAAGGCTTCTAGTGCTGTGAGATTCTTGGGCCATCTTGCATGCAACGCTTTTTGAGGTCTGTCCACAGATTTTCGAAGATGTTTAGGTCGAGGGACAGAGAGGGCCGTAGCAAAGCCTTCAGTTTGCACATCTTGAGGTAGTCCATGGTGGATTTTGAGGTGTGTTTAGGATCATTAGCCTGTTGCAGTCCCCATCCTCTTTTCATGTTTAGCTTTTTTACAGATGTTGTGATGTTTGCTTACAGAATTTTCTGATATTTAATTGAATTCATTCTTCCCTCTACCAGTGAAATGCTCCCCGTGTCCCTGGTTACAACACAAGCCAGAAAAGATGATCAATCCACCCCCGTCCTTAACAGTTGGAGATGTTTTCTTTTCATGAAATTCTGCACCTTTTTTTCTTCAAACATACCTTTGCTCATTGCGGCCAAAAAGTTCTATTTTAAATTCATCAGTCCACAGAGCTTGTCTCCAAATTTCATCAGGCTTGTTCAGAAGTCCCTCTGCAAACTTTTGACGCTGAATTTTGTAGTGAGGATGCAGGAAAAGTTTTCTTCTGATGACTCTTCCATGAAGGTAATAGTTGTGCAGGTGTCGCTGCCCAATAGAACAGTGCACCACCACTCCAGAGTCTGAGGAATCTTCCTCAACGTCTTTGGCGTTCAGACGGAGTTTTTGATTTGCTTTTCTAGCAATCCTTCACGCAGTTCTCTCGGGAAGTTTTCTTGGTCTTCCAGACCTCAACTTGACCTCCACCATTCCTGTCAACAGCCATTTCTTCATTAGATTGCAAGCGGAGAAAGCGGCTACCTGAAAACCCTTTGCTATCTTCTAATTGCCTTCTCCTGCTTTGTGGTGGGTATCATTCGTTTTAATTTTCAGAGTGCTAGGCAGCTACCTGAAAGGACAAAGTCTGAGGAGTCAGGGTATTTATAAAGCTTTGAAATTTGCATCATCTGCCCTTTCCCAACAATGACTGTGAACAACCCATAGCCCTAACAAGCTAATTAAGGCCTGAGAATGTGGTGAAAATTCTCTGAGAACTCAAATCTCTTCGTGTGTCCAAACTTTTGTATGGTTCTCCTTTCCTTTTTTTCACTCTAAAATTGTACAAAACAAATATAATACAGTAACATTGCTTAAAATTATGAAATATTTCATCTTTAACTTTGTGCCTTTTGGAGATCAGTTCATTTTCTACTCAGTTAACGAGTGCCCAAATTTATGAAGGCCACTGTATGTGTTGTCGATGATACTGTGGAAATTCAGCATTCATCCAACTCGCTGTTGGATATATACTGGGGGATTCAGATATTTGTCTGTGTATGAATATATCTGCACTTGCCAAGTTCATGGACTGCACGAGATAGGGAAACCACAGTAATATGACATTAGCTGACAGAGTAAACAACAAAATCATGGACTTTCTGCGGTTCTTTAATTCTGAGTCGCGCTGTTGTTCCAGAGATCTGGGTGGACTCTATTTGCCAAAACAATATGTCTGACTGTCAAAAACGTTAAACAGTAGGACTAAACTAATCAGAGTAACGGTGTGAAAAAATTGTCAAATAACTCGTAGACCTTCCACACTGTTGACGTTAAATATTTAGACATGAAGCCGCGGCGCTACTGAACGTAGCTTGTTATAACCTCTGGATGGAGACAGGATACGCATCGCACAGTTCACGGCAACAACAGACGCTGAAACTTCAGCTGCTCTTCTCTCCATGCAGTATCGTTCACATTCACAACAGATTGCAGCAAAACGATCGGGTGAAATTCCGACTGTGAGCCAAACCGAATGTTTGTCTAAGGTCAGCCCCTGTTCGCACCACCGAATGTTACGTTGATACTGTTCAGGGTAAAATCGTATGGGTTCCCATTTCCCTTCACTATGTCTTTTGTTGTGGGGCTAAAACATCAATATTTGTCTGTCTGCCTATCTCTCTCTCTCTCTCTCTCTCTCTCTCTCTCTCCTTCTGTATCTCCCGCTCTCCCACTGTCACTCCGTTTTTCTCTTGCGAGAAATCTCAATCACTTATCCTTTCTTACCCCCACTCCCTCTACAATATCTCTTTGTCTCGCTCGTACTGTCTCTCTCTTTCGTGATGTTTACTTCTCTATATATCTCTGCCGAGCGCTCTCCTACTCGATGTTTGATTCACTCTTCGACTTTCTCACTCTGTCTCCCGCTCTCCCTCACGATGTCTCATTCTGTCTCTCTTACCCGCGATATCTCTCTCTCGCTGTTTTGTGGTGCGAGGTTTCCCTCATGATGGCTCTCTCTCGCCGTTTTCTCTGACCCCTCTCTCTTTCTCCTCCCTCTCTCTCTCTCTCTCTCTCTCTCTCTCTCTCTCTCTCTCTCTCTCTCTCTCTCTCTCTCTCTCTCTCTCTCTCTCTCTCTCTCTCGCTCTCTCTTCTCTGTCCCCCTTTCGCCCGTTATGCCGCATATAGAGGTAAAGACTCCTGTTCATCAATTGTAAAATATTTGAAATCCTGTTGCCTGTGGACACTTCACTTCAAGTTGACAGAGAGAAGGAGAACCTGCAGGTTGAAGAGGAGGAGAAAAAGTGTTTAAGGGAATGGACAGACTATGAGGGAGCAGGGATTTGTTACAGACGGAAATGTACTACAAGATCAAGCAGTTTCATTTGAACGGAGAATCAGCGGTAACAGGTTCGTCTCATGCTTCAATTTAATCGGAGCGGATGCTGGGGAACAAATAGGATTTCGCTGGGATACTGGGGCCAGTGATGCCGCCGGCATCAACTGTAAACAGGTGTTTGTAACTCAAAGAGAAGATACACAAACAGGAAAAACTATCGAAAAAATAAAACAGTCGACATTTCCAGCCGACACCCTTCATCAGAGCTTTGACTTCATGCGTGTTGTTTTGAATTTCGATCATCTGCTGATTTTCTCGTGTTTGTTTTATAACTGCTTATCACATTGTTTCCATTTACCCACAGTGGGGGTGGAGCTACAACAGACAAGTGAACATGAATTCAGCTGAACAGTCAAATTGTACAAAGTTTACTTCCAACGTTTAATGAATTTCAAAATCCGATTTATTGGGTATTTCAACGCATTTTTTAGTTCCTCTCGGAATTTGTTCTGAGTCAGGGCGTAAATACATGTGTTGGTGCAGGAACTGAGAACCTGCAGCATTCCTGCTGTCTGATCTGTGACGTAACGGGAGTCTGTGACAGAGTAAACAAAACTCATTGAAATTCGTCTATAGATATAAAATACCACTTGTGTTACCCACAACATTATGAAACTACCGGTTATGGTGAAGAGCAAAACGATGGATTTGCGTCGGTTCTCCATCTCCCGGTCCCTGTCATTCTCTCCGCTCTTTTGTCCCCGGAGCCCCCTGCGGGCTCAACTGGCCGCTAGAATCCGCCTGACCGTCAGAATATTGAAAAGCAAAATCAGAAAGAATGGTGCACAAGGGTTTAAAATGCGGTGAAACAGATCAAATGCCGCCCATGAGGGGGAGTTTTGGTAGCTCTGTGTAAACACACAATTCCAGGGAACACCATCAATTATTTGTGTATGCTCGTATGCAAAGCCCCAGGGGACGCACTCCAAACAGGCCAGCACACTCACTGTCCCGATAACCACAGACGCCGTTCTCTCGGTGCAACACTTCGGTTTCAAATTCTCACAGCAAATAGCTACAAATCGATCGACGGTGAAAGCGACAGTCAGCCAGACTGAAGTTGCAGTGATCGCAAAAACCAACAACATCCTGAGCCTGCACACAGGGGTGATGAACACGAATGACTGCGGAAAATAAATCCCAGCAGTCCTTGTCAGCAGCGGATCGGATATAACGACCAGGAGATCAGGGGCTGCCATTCCCACCAGGTAGCGAGTGACACATTTGGAGAGACCGCACCTTCCCCGGGACAGGATCACAATCGCCACAAAGTTCACTGCAACAGAGGCAGGGGACAACAACATGTGACAAAATTATAAATAAATTATAAATATATATACACACATTTGAGCGAAAGTCAATGCAGCAGTTTAAACGG
The DNA here is from genome assembly GCF_030144855.1 of Hypanus sabinus. Lineage (NCBI taxonomy): Eukaryota > Metazoa > Chordata > Chondrichthyes > Myliobatiformes > Dasyatidae > Hypanus > Hypanus sabinus. Next base: position 167,858,398 of record NC_082715.1, read on the forward strand.
ATCTGTCATATTTCCACTTTATTGTTGCATTTACTGGTGGAAGGATCAAGACAGAGCGCAGAGCTGCCGGAGATGGAGATGGAGTTTACACAGTAAAATAAAATCTATATGATCTGAATCCAGATTCCTTACTGATGACCGAAATGTGAAGTGGCTGTGAAAATTTAGGATTGGGTAACCCCCTCCTAAGAGTCAATACTGGATGGAACTTTGCTACCGGCGTCCCCGTATTGAGAAATGACTAAATCTGGACACTGATTACGGGATTCTTCTATTAGACAATCTTCAACTTCATGCCTATGCCTGTCAGCTACAGAACACTCGAAGGAAGGAACAAAAACAGGAAAAAATAAACAGGAAAACTGGAATCAGGAAAAATGGATCCCCCATTTAGCACATCATTAACTTTACAACAGATCTTTGACTGAACACAACAGGTACATCGCAGTCTGACACAACCTCACTGGTAGAAATGGCAACTCCCACAGAGTCCATCACAGGAAAACAGGGGGGATGAAATCTATGTTCAGCAGTGAGGTTGGTACCAGTGTCAGATATGGACAAAAATGACTACATTTCACAGCACTCGAGCAACGAGCAGGTGGCGCTAATTGCTCAGCAACGACCATTGTGCTGTCCATCAACTACTTCACATTTAGTTAATTCGCACAGATTTATTAAAACTCCGCAAAATTCATGCGACAACTTGGAACACTTCTCATTGTCACTACTAGTCGATGGATTGGTGGTTACACCAACCTCAGACAACTGCTCACATACAGATGCAGACAATCTCTTGGTATCATGTCTGCGGGACAATATTTGCCAATGCATACAAGAGCAAAAGCACAGAGAGCCGATCATCACATTAGTGAACACAAACAACTGGGAGAACGCTGTCTGACCGTTTCAATCCCACAGATATTCGAGGAATCGCAACATTTCTGCAGTGGCCTTCAGATCCAGATCCCTGAATCCACAGTCCCTGTGCTGACATTCCATTCCTGAAAAATGGAATTTTAGGACCGGACATACGACAGTGGAAACTGTCGACAGAAACAATGATAATTTTGGAATTAAGCTTCATTTCCCACCAATGGCAGATGACACCGTGACTTATCGGGAATTCCAAAGGCTGAAATAAAAGGATAGTACACGTCCTCTATCCGCCAGATGACTGGATACACCATTTCAGTGAAAATGTATGAGCGCTATTGCTTCTAAGTTTACAGCTCCAGCAGATACTCTGGGCTGATGCATTCCAACCGGTTCTGATTTATACATAGAGTCAGTCTCCAGAGATACTATTAAACCCCTCACGAACTTTCTTAGTTAAAGTTCCTTGAACAAACACTTTATTTCTGCAGTGACTCATCTGGTGGAAATGCAGGAGCTCTAATGGCAGAGGCTGAGTATTCTCAGGGAGCAGCCACACTCACAGTTTTCCCGTTTCTGAGGATTGCTTGTTGATTTGTGAGGAGTTCACCAATACCATCTGATCCTTCATTTCTATCCTTGCGGTTAACAAAATTGAAATCACCTTCAGTGCTTCAACTCCCTCTTGCCTCTCTCTCTCTCTCTCTCTCTCTCTCTCTCTCTCTCTCTCACTGTCCACAGACACACACACACACACACACACATACAGATATGGGCAGATGTACAATAGACAGAACAAGGTCAGGGGGGCCACGGTCAGAAGGCTAGGTTGCTGATGTACAAACAGGAGAAAATCTGCAGATGCTGGAATCGTGACAACATACACACACACACACACACACACACACACACACAATGCTGCAAACACTCTGTTAAGTTTATCTTCGCACAAGGCTCTTCACTATTACCTCTCCCTCACTAGCCCAGTTCCCTTCTCCTCCCCACAGGGAATTAATTCTATCACCTCCGAGTTCCCTCTGCTGAGGCACAAGATCCAGAACAGCCGCCTCTCTCTCTCTCGGAAGCTGTGTTAGAGAACAGAGAGACACTGACAGTCATGGGTTGCACATTCTCAGACAACAAAAGTTTACGCTCCCACATTAAGCACAAGAACGAGGTAAACATTTCCAATGCAGCTGTCACATTGAAACGCAGGTGGTCAATATTGCCATTCTCACAATCACAAGATCACAAGACAAAGGAGCAGAAGTAGGGCATTCGGCCCATCGAGTCTGCTCCGCCACTCTATTGTCCCGTCTAGTTCCAATTTCCGGCTTTTTTTCCTGTATCCCTTGATACCCTGACTAATCAGATACCTTTTAATCTCGTCCTTAAAAACCTTCAATGATTGGGCCTCCGCAGCTGTATGTGTGGAGACACAGTCCCAGACACCAGTTACCCACCCGGGGTTTTCACAGGACAGTAACAAGAGCAGAGTCAGTGTGGTTCAGGAAAGGACAATCAGATGGAAAATTGGGAAACGATGAATTAGGTGTTGGTGGTATGTATGAAAGATACTGATAAGCCCGTGGGTTCTGGGTAAGTGCTTGCGTGGACTTACAATTAGCAACAACGGCAGAAAGCGGAAAGACAATGCCCACTTTCAATTCGGGAAGCTGTGGCTGTGGCCTTTGGGGAAACTGTTGGATGGGTCTCGGACCCCAACTGTTCACTGTCGACATCATGATTTAGAGGTGGGATCAATTGCATTTTCCGTGTCCACTACTGTGACAGAGCATGGTGGCAGGATCATTAGAGCGATTGGTGCAGAGAAGCTTTGTGGATGCAGACAGAAGTGCTTCAGTGAGCATGCGGCAGTTGGGCATTGCCCAACAGCAGATAGTAAACGGCCTCCTCTTGTTCTGCACTGCTGTATGTCCTGAACTGAGGAAAGCATCACTGTGTACGGAAATTTATTTACCACCCCGTCCTGAATACTTATTTCTGCATTCTGGGAATATTTATCTTGGTAATAGAATTCTCATTCTGTGGAAAAATCTCTACAATTGGTCTGAATGTTTTGCCCATCACTTCTCACAATTCCAGAGAATACAGACCCAGCTCACCGACTCTCTCCTCAAAGAACCGGCTTGTCATTTCTGGAAACAGACCAGTCAGTGCGGGGAGCATTCACTGCGCTCTCTCTGCTGCAGGGATAACTTTCCTGATGAAGTGTGACGAAAACTTGTAAATAATATTCAAGCTGAATTCTCACCAGACCCCTAAAAACACCTTCCAGTACGACATCTTTATCTCTCTTCTTGAAGGCTCTGGCATTATTGAATAAAATACTGCTTCACTTCCTGACTATTCGCTGGACCTGTAAATTAACTTTCAGAGTAGTGGGTGGCCGGATGAGCAGCAGTGCACAATGCAGTTCCTTTTCATCTGATCAATGCCGACAGAACGACGAACGTTGAATGGCTGAGGTCACCTATCCTGTAAAAAACTCTGTGCAGAAGAAGGGAATGACAAGCTACCGCAAAAGCAAAACAAATCCAGGCGAATTACGTTAATGGATAGACATTGATCGCCACGACAAGCGACGTGACACATAATAGTGACAATGATCAACACACTCAAGACACTTTTCCGGGCAGAGATTCATTTCCACAGTTCAGTACTCTCTCTGTGTAACAGGTTACGTTCTCCTGCCGATTTCCAGTCTACAGTAACCCTGACAATCCAAGGTCCCATTACCTATACTCACTTTTCGCAGACAGGGTTCAGAACTTACTTCACATCTTTTCGAGTTTTCTCATTTGTATAATATATTTCATTCTTGTTTAACCCTCTCACGTGCCTCGTCACAAGCGTGGGTCGTAGGCTAACCCTGCTAGTAGCCAAATGTCTCAGTGTTTAAAAAGCGGCCTTCCATAAGTAAAAGATGTCTTGGGTCGGTAGGATTTGGGTTCTTTCCCTAGCCTGCCTGTAAATAACAGACAGTACACAGGTTGAAATTCCAAAGAAAATATATTTACCAATATTTCAACATTCGCAGTTAGCAGAAACACGAAACACAAAAAAAAACATTGCAGGTAGACCTGTCTAAATGTGCACATAATCGTTGGAGCTCATTTCTGCTGTAGTTGGCTGTATCGCTTTACTCACTGTGCTGAATTCCAATCACAAGCCACAGTTCGTACTTTGCTCGAAGAGCGAACCCTCAAATGTACTGAATGCGTCTGTCACTGAAAAAAAAAGCAGAGGCTGTTAGATCAGAAAGAGTTTATCCATCACCATAAACATCCGTTTTCTTGGAGACCCTCTTGGTAGAGATCGCAAACACAAACGAAATCAAGGGTTTATATTCTTGAGAATGGTAACAGTAGGTGAATCTATTATTAAGCTATAATGATCTAATTTAGTTCATTATTTTTTGTCTGAAACTACGCTTAATAGCTAAGACACCTCGGAAAGTACAGTCACTTCTGTTGGGTCAGATTAACTCACAACAAAAGCATCTGAGATTCCAAATACTCAACTTTTAGTTTGTGACGGTTGAGACATAGACAATCAAAGAATGTAGAGAGACGGATCATGTGTAGTTTGATAGAATCTGTTCAGTATGTTGTCATGGTTGCTACAGACACTGTGGGCTGATGGACTATTCCTGCGTTTTACTTCTCTCTGTGCTGTGTAGGAGTACGGCGAATAAAGGGGAGCAATGTTTCCTTTTTGAGAGCACGTATTTCACACATGGGTAACGAACATCGACAGTGTTTGACCCAGTAAATGCTGTTACGAACCCCGTAGCGGGTTAAAAAGAACCAGCAGAAATGGACACACTTGGAGTCTGAGTCTTCCGTTATAAACTCTATTTTATTAGTAACTACATGAATAAAGTAATATAAAACAAGATAAGTTAAACAGATTAGCAGAGTTTATGCTTTTTTGATATATATATATCTGTGTGTGTGTGTGTGTGTGTGTGTGTGTGTGTGTGTGTGTGTGTGTGTGTGTGTGTAAATAAGGATCTCAAAGCTTCCCAGCTGATGTGGTCAGGTGATACAGTAATGGGGTGGTTACAGTGGTTACATGTAATCGGGAAAGAGGAATCTGATTAAAGTGAAGTGGGCTCCGGTCAAAATTGGTCGATTATCAGAGCAGAGCGGCCGTTTCACTTTCACTAGATCACCTCAATCGATGGAAAAAAGTCGCAATCACACAACATGAATGGAAGAACAAGGACTGATGGTGTTTGAATCAATATTCACTTTCTGAAGTAAGAATACCAACCCCTTATAACAACACAATGCCCATTGTTCGCACGTTCACAAATATTTCGCTAAATTAAACGCAATCTGACAACACAGGAATTGCTCATACTTCTAACGTAATTGATCTGTATGTAATTTAAAGATCTTTATATTTGTGTCTGTTGAAATCTGTCCCTGTGGAGTTACTAAATGGTATTAAAACCCCAGGCCTGTACGGCATCAACATTTTATTCAGGGAGATTCACTGGTAGCACAGGGAGGACAAATCACTGGACAGAAAAAATATGTGGGAAATGCGGTATGGGTACAGGGATGTGGAGAAATTATTGTACGTGTTTATTGCCTTCATTGGATTTGCTGGCGAGGGAGCTGAGCAATTCGTGTTTGGTGTTTCTGGGTGTTAATCGATGTGAACCTGTTTATTACCAATTTACAATCTCCCAACGTGCTGATCATTGCACAAATATCCGCCAGTGATACTGATCACGTCAAATCATCCATCGGATTTTTATTATTTAATGCCAAGAGAAAGTGAAACTCTATCTCTCCTCTAACACACGGAACTGACTCGAGCCATGTTCTCGAATGATGTCTTCCCCTGAGTGGTACCCGTACTGGGGACAGTCAGCGCTCTAGAAAGGTGTGACCGGTTGGAAAGGTGTGGCACTTTCTCCGTTATTGATCAGAGTGAACAGCTTGTCCTGTAATGGCATCTCGCCCAGAGTTGTCCGAATACTGGGGACAGGCAGTCATCCGGAACAGTGAGACTGGGAGGGATTTATTGGGACGCTGAGCAATGTAGCACCAATACTGGCGGGCAGGCAGTCCTCTGGGAAGTTGTGAATTGGACGGTATTCGTGGGACCTACTCCAGCGCATTATTACTCGTTTGGACCGGCAGCTCTCCGGGAAGCTGTGACCTATGCTGTTTCATATTTTGCTCTTCATTATTTCTGAGTTATTCATCAGACCAGATGCACCTTATTGGCATCTAGGTCAGAAAGCTTCAAGAGAAGGATTTCAATTGAACTTTGTCCAGATTTGTCGAAGCGTTGAATGCAGAGTTCAACCAGCGCTGGAGACAGGAGCGTTTCTCGGAATAAATGACTTATAGGGTTTTAACGGAACTTTGTCCAGACTATTCCCGGCGTCCTGGACAGGGTTGATTGGGCAGGTTTTAGCGGGACCTTGTCTAAGGTTTCCCACTGATAGGGACAAGCATCTCTCCAGGAAGGTGTTACTCGGACGGTGTTAGTGTGATCATTTTCGGAGTTGTACCAGCAGTATGGTCTCGCAGCTCTCTCCTGGATGATGAGGTCAGACATCTTACATTGTACAGTTCACTGTTTCTGAGTTATTCATCACAGTGAACAAATGGCCCTTTAAAGACATCCGGTCCAGCTGGGAAACTGTACATGGGAGGGTCACAGTGGGAACCTGTCCAGGGCTGTGCAGTGTATTGGACTGGCATCTCAGTCTCTGTTTGGTTGAGACTAAACCATTTGAATCTTTCCCGCTAAATTAGCTTCTTAACTCCTGAGAACATTCTTATCAATTTTCTCTGAAATAATAAATTTCCTGATATCTCTTCTATACATTAGTGACTAGAACTGCAAACAATATTTTGATTTAAGATGCTCAATGTGGACAACTCTCTTTATAACTCTATCTAGGATATATGGAACCGAGATCGTTCTGGCATGGGGTAATGGTTTCTACTGTACAAGATCGAAAGAAGCTGCAGAGAGTTGTAAGTTTAGTCGGTTCCATTGTGGGTACGAGCCTAAAATGTACACAGAATATCTTCAAGGAACAGTGTCTCAGTTAGGCAGCCTCCATGATTACGGATATCCAGCATGTAGCATGTCCTTTGCTCATTGTTACCATTAGGTAAGAGGTCCAGAAACCTGCAGGCACACATTCAGCGACTCAGAAACAACTTGTTCCCCTCTGCCATCCAATTCCTAAATGTACATTGAACCTATGAGCACTACCTCTATTTCTGTTTTTTTTACACGATTGTTAATTTGTTCAATATGCATGTACTATAGTTCAGTTACTTCTTTATTATTATTATTATTATTATTATTATTATTATTATTATCAATAATATTATTATTATATATTATTTTTCTTCGTTTATATTATGCATTGCATTGAGCTGTTGCTGCTAAGTTAACACATTTCAAGACACATGCCTGAGATAATAATCCTGATTCTGGTTCTGATTCTAATTCTGATCCCCTCTGTTGACCCAGGCACCTCCATTCCCTAACACGTACCGTGAATGTCATAGTCTGCTTACTGCGACCAAAATGCAAAAGCACACAATTGTCTGCAAGAAATTCCATCTGTTATTCCTCCGCCCATTATTTTCCAGCTCTTACTCTCGAGCATTGAATCGATGTGGCATAAGGAAATGCAATTTGCCACTGAAATCTTTTATTCTGCTCTTTGACTGTTCATCGGAAGTCGGGAAAACTTAGGAAGTGTGCATACATGTATATGATTGTGTAGTTCACGTGTTATTCTGTTGAGAAAATAAAAGTACTTGTTGGTAAATACAGACTTTCTCTGTGCCTAATTGGTCATTATTACAAAGGTAGATCCCTACAAGAGAATTGAGGCCGCTGGGTGAGCTAGTGTTTCATTCTCCGTTTTGTCAGCAGGAGACTCGAGCTGGACGACGTGAGTGAGATGCAGGGAGATCTGGTGATGGGTAGATTGCTGGCACAGGGGAATTCGACAATGCGGGAGGACTTTCAACGTTTTGTTACGTGGCGATTCATCCAGAAGCATCTGCTGGGGAAACAGCCACACGACCGGGAAAATCCTGCACGCACCAGCAGTGAAGGCGGGAAGCTCTTTTATAATAACCAAAGGGGAATTGTCAGACAGGGAACTTAAACAGCGACTGAAACCTGTAGCAGTGACCTGCCTCTTTGAAGATTTAAAAGTATATTGGCAAAAACAAATATCAAGCGAGAAAGTTTACAACAAAGCCCTATAAGGGCGATAAAAACTAATGCTGAGCGAGATAGTTTACAAGAGGAAATGCTGTTCAATCCGCAGGAGGTAGAACGGGATAGATTAGTTAGAAACCCCAAAGGGAAACGTTGCTGCTTTACAGTGACAGAAAGATATGGATTTGGTCCATATCTGTGAGAAACTTGTAATAGACAGATGAGTGAGCGGGAAGAGGATTCCAATATAGCTACGAGGAAGGAGCCGAGACTTTAAAAAAAAACAGCTATAAATGCGATGCAGAAATCAGTTTCCGCAAAGACTAGTAAGAATAATGATCAAACAATGTACTTGAAACAGACAGAGAAGCTACAGCACCAACTTGCTGCACAGAGACGCTTTTGCTTTTGGATCTGAAACAGGGAAGGAAGAGGAATTATTTGGCTTGATTAGCAGATATAGTGACAAGGGCCGACTTACATTCAAAAAGTCCCTAATCGGCACGATTGTCTCCCGTTGTTATTAATTGAGAGGGAGATGCCGGGGCATGAAATAAGCGACTGAATATAACACACTCCAACCACGAGGTACAGCACCTGAAGTTTATTGTTACGGATATCGGGACATAAATGCCCTAGGGCCATCCTAGCCAACTGTTCCAAGCAATTAGTTACAAGAAAGAAATGCATGGACGAGACGTTACCGAACAAGGAAAACTGATTATAATGGGCTTGTGTCCGACCATCTACTCTGCTTTGCAAGAAACACAGCGACAGTCTGGGGTAGATGTGAGTAATTAAAGAAAGCCGGACTGACGATTATGGGTAACAACTGCGGGAACCCAATAGACGTACCACAGAATTGTTACGAGAGGAAAGGAAGACACCCCGGTGTTTTTGCGTCCCGTCTGCAGATGGTGATCCAAGAGGTATGTGAATCAAAATTAGATCGCAAACATTTGAAGCCAGCTATATCGCCGTCATTTAAGAAGAATAGAGTGTAAAAAATGAAAATGTTAATCCCAGTGACCCGCCACATACTGACGAATGGGTGCTTAGAAAGCTGACAAGAGTATGGGAGAAGGAAATGTGGAACTAGTTTTAACTTTAGGAATACTCCATGGTACATCGTGTGGCGAAACTCTATTCAGGACAGAATCCCCTGAGGCAGATCATGGAAATTAAATGCAAGCGAAACTCAGAAAATGGAGTTAGAGAAATATTAGAATATCTTAGAATTATCCTTAATGTGGGATTTCTTCCTTAAATTTCTTAAATATTGCTTACTTATCAATGATGAATAACTTCCAACATTTAATTGTCTTTAAAGGCTGAGACACATATTCTGCAATATTATTTGATTGTCACTGACTATTTTAGCAACAACTTAACTCTTGGGAACAGGAGATTTTCTGGAAGGGTTTAAAGTGTAAATGGTTTGGATGTTTTAAATGTGTTAAATGTGGCCACGTGTGGGTTCACTTGGGAAAGTGTGTTTCCGTGAAAGATTGCAAAGGCTGTTTTAAGAGCTTACATATCACGGCCCAGCACATTACTTTTCCTTGGAAAATGTGTAATACTTTTTCAAGTTGACAATTAAGGGCTTGTTCTGAGTTTTACAATTACTTTCGGAAGACTTTCAAGGAAGAAGAGCTGCAAGCATGGATTTTGTGTTTGTTTTCCATGGGATTGAGTTTAAGAGAATGCATGTTCCACATTGCCTTTGTGTAGCCTAGGTTAAGATGGCAATTTCTGCATCTCTGTTGATGTTACGTGATGCCCACGTTTCAAAGGGAAATGAGAATTTAAGGAAATTCCTTAGTGGTCGGCAATGAAATCTGGAATTTGAATTAAACACTTTGCGAAGATTTGGAAAATTTGGTGAACAATCCTGAAAACCGTTTTACTGACAAAACAGCTGTATTTAAAAAAAGGAAAAGTTTCTAACGTCTATTGCTTTATTGATTTTGAGTTTGAGATTCTCTGAAAATAAAAAAATAAATTTGAAGCAAACCGAGGTTTTTTATGTGAAGTGCAAATGAATGTTCAGTTTAGTATAGGACTGCGTTTCAGAACCAATCGACCTGCTGTTAGATGTTCTAATTAACGGCCCCTCATCAGTACAGATGTGTGAGAGGTGAATTGGTCGCACTATATAGGTAGACAATGCAGGTGGCCAGGAATGGTAATGTATAGCTTTAACGAAGGAGCAGAATAACGATACAGAATTTAACAGGATATGGAAAGAAAGGAGCCTTCCCACATATCAGCGGAGCGGCCTTTACTAAGCTGCAGATAGATTATTTTTTAAGTTTCCCATCGATCCTAAGAAGGTACAAATATATCCTTATTATGGTTGATACTTTCACCTAGTGTGTGGAAGCTTTCGTGGCTAAGATAAACATTGCCCAAGCCACTGCAAAAACCTTATTGTGAAGGGTTTTTACTCTTTAGGGATTACCTAGGAGTAAATGTTCAAAAAACATTTTTAACAGCCAAGATAATACAAGATATTCTGGCCCTTTTTGGGTTCAAGCGGAGTTCCATAGAACCTATAGACCACAGTCAGGTGAAATTGTGGAAAGAGATGAACCGAACGTTAAAACAAATGATGGTTGAAATAGTGCAACAAAATGGAACAAGAGGGCAGATAAATTTGCCTCATGTACTGATGATAATAAGGAATTCAGTGGCATAAGAGGTCACGCCGGTTATAAACTTATGATGGGACATGAGAGTCTTAAATGAGTTGTTAGGTTTAGATATGTCAGAAACCGAAATCGATCGATCGATCGGACTGTATCAGAGAAGTGGGTACAACAATCGGTAGAGGCAGTGACATTTGCAAATTATATGGCAGCCCATCAACTAGGAAAGAGCAGGAAACAGAGGAAATCTTGCATGATGGTACCTATCTCGGATAATTCAGAGTCGATGTGCATCGTAAATCTGAATGGAAAGACTGATGATTCGAACATCTTTCCAAGACGATTGTGACAGATTAGATCAAGGAGGATGTATGTCGTTCTCTCATTCTGAGTGACAGGTGAGTTTGTTGAAGAAATTAGAGGAAATCAAAACATGGAAGATCAAACCTGAAATGAAAATGGGAGGGGGAAAACTGATGGATGACTTGAGTCCAAAGACAATTAAGATTCTAGATTGGATTGGCAAGAAAAGGTAGAGAAATTATAGGCACAAGATGGTTTCGTATCGAATCTTGAAACTGCAATTAAAATGATAAATTGCATGTAACGACCTGGGGAATATTTCCCTGCTAATGTCGTTGTTTCTCTGTCGGAGGCTCTGCTATTCATTGGATGAATAACCACCCCTGAAGGGCAAGAGAAGTATGAGACCTAGGCGGAGCAGACCTCACAGTTTTTAGATGAGTGGCAGTGCTCTGATGGCGTAAAGCGACAGAGTTTGATGGAGATTTTGAGTGCACGGGTTGGTGAAGTTGTGAGAACTGTCAGGTCCCGGTATCCCCTAGCAACCACGACCGATTACACGAAAGTTCTGGAAAATTCCTTTGTCACGACAAGAATCCCAATGGAGCTCACGACGGTGATTCAAAACATGCGTCAGAGAAGGGGGAGTTGGAATTTCCTGCTGGAGTACTTGGGAGGTCCGAACTGTAGGAGCCGTCGGTAGTGTTTGTCAGAGATACTATGAAGAGCGATTACGCTTTCAAGCGGAGGATGTTCGTGGCGAATCTGTTTCAGGTGAGTGCAATGTCTAGTGTCCCTGTGAGACAGTCCAGGGTGAAACAATAGGAAAAGTGGGAACGTTGGCCGCTGAGCCTTTCAGCTTCAAGAACTCTCGTCTTCCTGCGGGTTAGAAGAAGAGGTTGGAAGTGAAGACGTTGAAGCTGGAAGTTTATTTTTCCATTGACGAATTTAATGTGGGTTGTTTCAAGAGCGCACGTCACACTATTCGGCAGACTGAGGACACCCCATTCAGAGAGAGGTCGAGCAGACTGGCCGCTGCAGAGGTGGGAAACCTTCGGCAGCACTTGTGTATGTTGAAGGAAGCTGGCATCATCAGCGAGTCCCGAAGCCCCTGTGCGTGTCTGATAGTGGTGGCCAGCAAGAAGAATGGGAAGGTACGGAGGCACGTGGACTACAGGACTCTGAGCAGAATATTGAAGATGCACTGCCCTGTCTGCGTCACACGAAGTGTTTCAGTGAGGTAAACATGAGCAGTGGATATTACAAGATCGTCAAGAGTGAGGAAGATAGAGTGAAGACAGCATGTATATTTCCCCTGGATTCTTCCCGTTTGAAAGCATGGCCCAGGACGTATCGAGAGCCCCTGCAAACTTACAGCGAGTCATGGAAAAGACCGTGGGGTATATGAACTTGCTTGAATTGTTGTTTCTGGATTACTCCATAATGATTGGGTAGAGTTTAGAAGAACAAGAAGCGAAGATCCTGAAGTTGCTGGGCTGCCTGAAAACTGTAGGGTTAAAACTCTCCTTGCACAAGTGCGAGTTCTGTAAGACGTCTGATAGCTATGTTGGATATACAGTCTCAATATGGAGCAGCTACAGTTCCGGATAAGAAAGAGCCGTTGACCATCTGGCCAATACCCTAGACGGTGAGCCCACGGCGCTCATTCCTCAGATTCTGTGTTTACCATCTGAGTTTTGTGAGGGGCTACGCGTATGTGAGTTACCGGCCGAACTAGCTTCTCTATGGTTAACTGCACCTTAGGGAAGAAAGGGATGAGAGAAATGGAGAGGAGGGTTGAGAGCGCCTTAGACCGTCGGAGCCCTTTGGACCGTGGTAGTATGCGAAATATTAAAATCCTTTCAGTCTCTAAAGTAAATGCTCAGCCAGGCCCGGTGCAGAATTGCTATCCCTGCTTCCTGTATTGCTGCTGCCTATGGATGCCAGCCGAGAAGGTTTATGAGACGTCCTGCATCAGGGTCAAGACACCGGGATTTCCCGTTGCTGTTGTCGTCCTCCGAGAAAAAAAAACACAAATATCCCGCGAACAAATAGAGTTTTCTGGGGTTGAAATGAGCTGTAGTGGGTAGGATGAGTGGCTACCTCCATAGTCCCAAGGTTGATGTGAGGACGGATAACAATACCCTAAATTATATCCTGATCGAGGCAAAATTGGCTGCCTCAGGGCATCGGTGATTGGCGGCGTTGTCATCCTGTGATTTCAGACTGTATTACCGGCATGGAAGCAGAAACAATAATACGCATGTTTTGTCCCGACGAGCGCTTGAGGGGCTGGACAGGGATGAAGAGTGCATGGGGGTGAATGCCATGTGTCGGTTTGCCCGCAGGGTGAAGATAGGAGGAAAGTGGGGGCAGGATCCAACAGCAGATCAATTTGGAGCTTCTTATGACGTCATTCTACAAGTATATCCTAACCTGACCACTCCGCAGGCAAATCAATTCCCGGAATTTAGTTCCGGTGAAATGGCAGCTGCACAACGAGATGACTGGGCTTCAGTAACATTTAGTTAGCGGGGAGAATATAGACATGGCGCAGATCGAGAAATGGAAACCCGCCGCGGTGCCCCTATTATTAGCAATATGGCCGCGATTGGAGTTGCGGAAATCAGATCACGTCACTTCCGGACCGACCTCGGCGTTCCCAGCTGTTTCTCGGAGTATACGGAGTATTTTATCGGAGTCACTTTTAAAGTTCAAAGGTTCACTTAACGTCAGAGAAATGTATGCAATATACATCCTGAAATGTTTTTTTTTCTTCACAACCATGGACGAAAACAGAGGAGTGCACCAAAGAATGAACGACATTAAAAGCGAGAAACCCAAAGGCTACTGCAGCTCCTACACCAACCACCTGTTACTGGCTGCAAGCAGCAGACTTTCCTCCCCCACCAGCTAAAAAAATCTGCGCCCCCCACCGAGCACTCAAGCGACAGCAAGGCAACAGAAAACATAAGGACTTGTAGTAATCCAAAGACTGCATTGTTCACCCGGCATTCGACAATCCACAGGCTCTCCCTCTCTCAAATATGAGGCAAAGAGGAGTTTCCGTTTCACAAAGAGAGGGTAGACTTAACAAACAATTTACTGGCTTACGATTTTTAAAGGCTGTTGCGTCACTTTTTTCCGAGAATAAAGATCTCGGAGCTCTGTCACACAGCCGAAGAACATCCGACTTCCCCGAGGACACACGGAGCTCCTGCCCTGACACGGATCATCATTCCGCCCGTCTCCAGAGCCCCGAGATCCCAATCCTCCAAAGACGGGACGACCTCTTAGGCCGAGCCTTTGGCGTGCCAAACAACCGCCAGTGGTGAAATCAGAGAGCTGCTCCATTCCCGCAAATAACTGTAGTCAGTGTCAAACCCCAAGCCCGGGACTTCAAAAGGATCATCCCGCAGGAAACAAAGTAATAAAGGGAGTTTCACGTTCCATCGCAATAATACACTAATACGGTCGATATTTATGGGACCAGCTTTTACTGAGTTCCCACAGATTACTCTTTCGATTGCAGACACGGCATGAGTTCGGTAGGAGGCAAAGGAGATAATCCATCAATGGACTAAGCGGGCTAAAATTATGAATTTAAATTAATTATTAATTAAGCAAATATCAGGAACATGAGTTCTGGATTCCTCTCATGTGATCTCATTGTGGGGGTTAATGATATTATCGCCTCTACTGGAGGAGCCTGATCATTTACGAGTAGAAGTATTGCTGAACCTGGTGCTATAGGATTTGAATGTCCTGTCGCTCCTTCTTGACAGCAACATCGAGAAGTGAGCATCACCGGGTTGATGGGCGCCCTTGATGCTGAACGCCGCTTTCCTGGCAGTTCGCTCCTTGCAGATGTTCCCAGTGGTGGGGCGGATGTACATCTGATGGACTGGCTGCAACCCCACATTTTCATTGTTTATTCTGTTCAAGGAACTCAGTGTTTCCATGACAGACAATGATGCAACCAGTCAGGGTACTCACCAATATGCTTCTCTGGAAGTTTCCCTAGTTTTCAGATGACGCTCTAAATCTGCACAAACTGACATAGTATAGACTGTAAATATCTCTAAGACTTTCCAGAATACGGCGGAAAAAAATCTCCTCTGAGCCTCTACGCTAAGGATCTCAGTCAAAATGGGGGATATTATCGTTACAGATGAAAATATACTGCAACATCAGGCCTTTTTGACAGAACGGGAAGCAGTGGTAACAAATTCACCACAAGCTTGAATTTAATAGTGGTGTTTCTATGTGTTTACAATGTTGTATAGTGTATGGATGAAATGCTTTGGGATTTCCGATAATACTCTGCACTCTAGTCATTTCCTCGTCACGATAAACTCTCCCAATTCACGATATGACTTTCTTGTTGATTCCTTATGTTCCTCCGAGACCCAGTACAATTCCAGCATCCCAAACTTTACATTGACTTCTCATATTTCTTGCATTCAGAATATCTCCCTCCTGTCCGTCCCTCTTCTCTCACTCTCTCTCTCTCTCTCTCTCTCTCTCTCTCTCTCTCTCTCTCTCTCTCTCTCTCTCTCTCTCTCTCTCTCTCTCTCTCTCTCTCTCTCTCTCACACACACACACACACACACACACACACACACACACACACATACACACTAGTAAAGAGCCATGGAGATTTTCTTTTCCTCTGCGTCCTGAGAATCTGTTTATAAATTCTGGAACTATGACACATCGTAACACAGTCCTTATTCAGGGAAATCCGGCATTATTTCCACCAAGTGACTCACTGCTGTCGTAATGCTAAACAACGTTGCTATATTTCTCAGCAAAAGTGCCCGACATTTACATCAGAGGCAGTGGTGTTGAATTAAAGTGTTTGTTCAGGTAATTGTAACTAATGACGTTAGTCAGGAGGTATAACCTATCTCTGGAGTATAAATCAAGGATATTCTGAGTGCAGCAGCTCAGAGCTTCCTGCGGGTGCTGTGAATTCACGAGCAACAAAAGCGCGGCTCTCACTGAAATGGCGTATCCTGTCATCTTGCGGATAGGGGAAGTTTACTATCCTTTTATTTCAGCCTTTGGAATTCCCGGTAAGCCGCCGTATCAGCTGCTGTTGGTGGGAACAGAAGTTGAATTCCAATGTTGTAACAGTTTCTGTCTCCGGATTCCACTGCCCTTCCCGCAGTCTTCCTGTCTTCTGCAATTCCACAATGGGAATATGGATTTTGGGAATCTAGATCTATAAACAAACCGATGTTGGAATTCAGCGATTCCGCCAACATCTATGGAATTCACCGGTCGGGTTGGGATCTCTCTGCCGCTTCTGTTCAATAGTGTTACTGTCTAGGTTTCTATGTTTTTGGTCCAGTAGCGGCTGCAACAAAATTGCAAATATTGTGGAGGCTGTGCCAATTGATTGTCTGCATTTGTATGTGAACGGAAGTGTGAGCTATAATAATCAAGCCATCGACTGGTCGTAGCACTTTAGCAAACGCGAAAAATTGCATGTTGTAGATTGAAACGTGAGTTCTTTAAATGTGCGCGCTGTGACTGAATGTCAAGAAGGTGATGGACAACACAATGAAGTCCTTGCAGACCAAATTAACCCTACAGACTTGTCACTTCATTGCTATTAATTCTGTGAAATGTTTTCTATTACATCTACGTCTGACACCGTTACAGATATCTGAATGTAAGACAGCGTTTGTCACTTGACGATGAATTTCTCTCCCGTGTTCCCTGAACTATTTTCAATGAGAAGTTTCATATCTGTCTCTCAGCTTCTTTTCAGATTGCCTGTCAATATGGTCTCAGCCATAGTTTTGTTGTAATGTCAGGGAGGTGGCAGATGCTAGATAGGAAATTCGGAGAAAGCTGGAAGCACCGAGGCCCAGTCCGCTTGAACGGAAAGGGAAACCTTAACCGAGGTTTCAGCGGCCTCTGAGAACATTTATGAGAAGAGCCACGTTAAGCGGTTTACCACATATTCCATTTTGCCTAGATGAGTGTTTCCAGCATTTCCAGATGTTTATTCCGTCCTTCGGCTGTCCTGTCGCTGGCAGCGAGTGCCATGGAAGTTGATGATTGTCTAATGGAAGAATCCGGCAATGAGAATCCGAATTTATCCTTTTGTGTTTATGAGGCAAGCAGAAATTACTCCATCCAGTATGGACTCTGAGTAGGTAATTGTCCAGTTTCAGCTTTCCGCTGCCACTTCACATTTCGGTCATCAGTAAGGAATCCGTACACAGATCACATTGATTTTACTGTATAAAGTCCTTCTTTGTTCCTCCAGCTCTGCGTCTTTTTTGGACCGTTCCATCAGTAATACAACAATAAAATGGAAATATTACATGATTCCTCCGCCACCACCCCCGCCCCCATACTGCTGTATTGGCTTCTGCTCAGCATTTTTTTAAACTTCCTGTTCCCGGCTTCTCTTCCAGCGAACCTGCTGGCAATTGTGATCCTGTCCCGGGGAAATTGCGGTCTGTCCAAATGTGTCACTTGCTATCTCGTGGGAATGGCCACGGCCGATCTCCTGGTTGTCATCTCCTATCCGCTGCTCACTTGGACTGCTTGGATGTATTTTCGCCAATCTTTCCTGTTCATCACTCCTGTGTGCCGACTCGGTGCATGGTTAATTTTTGCGAGCACTGCGACCTCTGTCTGGCTGACTGTTGCTTTCACCGTCGATCGATTTGTGGCCATTTGCTGTGAGAAGCTGAAAACAAAATATTGCACCGAGAGAATGGCGGCCCTGGTTATCGGGACAGTGAGTTTGCTGGCGTGTTTGGAGTGTGTCCCCTGGGGCTTTGTGTACAGACCTTTGGTAATAATTGACGGTGTTCCGTGGTATTGTGTTTATACATCGAGCTACAAAAGGTCTCCCTCCTGGGCGGCATTTGCAATGATTCATCGCATTTTAACCCCTTGTGTTCCCTTCTTTCTAATTTTGCTTTTCAATATTCGGACTGTCAGGCGGATTCTAGCGGCCGGTCGAGCCCGCAGGCAGCTCCGGGGACTAAAGTGTGGTGAGAATGACAAGGACCGGGAGATGGAGAACCGACGCAAATCCATCGTTTTGCTCTTCAGCATAACCGGTAATTTCATATTGTTGTGGGTAGCACGGCTGGTATTTTACGTCTATCAACGGGTTTCAATGACGTTTGTTTATTATTCTGTCACCGATCACCGTTACATCACAGAAGAGATTTCGGGAATGCTGCAGATTCTTAGCTCCTGCACCAACACTTTTATTTACGCCTTGACTCAGAGCAAGTTCCGAGAGGAACTCGGGAATATTCTGAAATACCCAGTGAATCCAATTATGAAACTCATTAAACGTTAGAAATAAATGTTGTGAAATATTACAATCCTGCTGCCTTCATTTTTTCTTATTCTGTAAACCCACTTGTGGGTAAATTAAGGCAATGTTATGTATTGAGTTATAAAACTAAAGCAGGAGAAAGTCTGCAGCTGCGAGAAATAGAAAACAACACACACACAATCAGAGTTTACTCTTCACCATAGTTGCTCTCTGCTCTGCTGAGTTATTTTAACATTTTGTGCGATTTATACCAAAGTTACAAACAAGCTGGAAAGAAGGGGTTCATGTCTGGTGCCAGAATTGGCGTACGAGGTGAAAAATGAATACTTTGCACTCACTGGAGTTCATTAACGGAGAGGACAGGGAGGAAAGCGAGGTGAAGAATTGTGTATTCATAGCGGGCTGATAGTGAGGGGGATGGTGTGTGGGATCCAACAGCGTTAAGGTGGTAAATCATTGTCAAGTGCCAGTGCCGGGAGAAGTGAGGGGATTAGGATATCAGTGTAGGGTTCCCCTCTGGCTATTCCCCTTAGTATACCTCTTTGGATTCTGCTGGGATCATCATGCATATTGGTATGAATGACATAGGCATGGAAAGGGGAAGAGGTCCTATCCTGTGTGTATATTGAGTTAGGACAAATGCTGAAGAGAAGGACGTCCAGGGGAATCACACACTGGAATTAAGGAGATTGAGAGGGGATCTGATTGAAGCATATAAGACTATTAAGGGATTTGACAAGATAGAGGCAAGAAATATGTTCCAGATGCGGGGAGAGTCCAGTACCAGAGTGCATGGTTTGAGAATAAGGGGTAGGACATTTAGGACAGAGTTAAGGAAATACTTCTTCTCCCAGAGAGATGTGGGGGTCCGGAATGCAATGCCTCGGAAGGTAGTGGAGGCCATTTCTCTGGATGCTTTCAAGAAGGAGCTAGATAGGTATCTTATGGACAGGGGAATCAAGGGATATGGGGACAAGGCAGGAACCGGGTATTGATAGTAATTGATCAGCCATGATCTCAAAATGTCGGTGCAGGCTCGAAGGGCCGAATGTTCTGCTTATGCACCTATTGTCTATTGTCTTTTGTAATCTCTGGATTACTCCCTGTGCCATGTAGGAATGCGGTGACCTCATGGATGAAAGAGTGGCCTTGAGATGGTGCAAAGTTGTGGGGTTTTCAAACACTTCGATCATTGGAACAATTTCGGGGGAAGAGACTACTGGAACAAGAATGAGGAATTCACCCCGTCTGTCTCTCATGCTGAGATGTTCCCTCAGAAACCTTCCCTCTACCTCAAGACCTCCCTCATCATCAGACCATCGTTCGAAATGAAGAGCTCCTTCAATTTCCATGCTCCCTTACTATCCCTGAATTAGAACCTCACCCTCAAACCCTCGCTTGCCCCATGTCCATCACTGCATAACCAGAGCTCCAACATCCTAGAAGATGAATTTTGTGTGTGGAGGCGAGGGAGGGCATGAGGGGAGTGAGATTTGGCCACAATGGGAATTCTCAGCTCCCAGAGGAGTTGATGAGGTCCCTCCCTCAGTCTATCACATCCTTTTTTTTATTGAAGAAATGATGCAATATCCAAATACGTAATGCACTACTTTTTCCACCACTTTACCTTTATATTTTACCCGTAAACAAAACTCCCCTCACCAGCCTTCTCTGAACATACCATGGCAGCTAATGCATTTAGAATACAACACTTCACAAATACAAGTACTGTGCAGAAATTTCACAGCCATACCTCCAAACCCCTTCAGGACAAATTCCCACACACATACACAACACGTCAGATGATCCAGAATACACTCTTAAGGAATTCCCTCACCTCAGAACCTCCCTCCATTTTCAGGCTGGTCAGGTTAGCTGACCCAAGGTTACAGCCTCTTTCTACCTCCATTTATCACTCCTCACTGTCCCTCTCTCCCTTCGCTTCAACTACTAGCTCATCCCTCCTTCCTTCCTTCTCAAGTTCCTCCTGAGTCTCTCTCCCTACACAGTCTCACCCTCCATCCCCCCGAAACCCTCATTAAACATAGGATGCTCGCTCACCTCAGACACCCTACCCTACAGTCTCCGTTCCCCGAGACCCTCACTAAACTCTGGACGCTCCCTCTCCTCAGAAGCTCCTCGGACACGGTCAAACTGAAAAGCGCGGAGCGGAGATCAAGACGGATGAAAATCGCGGAGCGGATTCGCGCAACCGACAGGAATTCTCTGAGCAATGGTGGAGGGAGATTAGAGTTCGCGCTGTGCACGATGCCCCGGCCAATGGTGGAGAGAGGTTGAAGCTCGCGCCTTGGGTGGGGCCTGGCCATTGCTGGAGGGTGATTGGAGCTCTCGCATTCGGCGGGATTCCCTAACCTAACTCATCGTTGAGGTCAGCGCGATGATCACGCGGTGGGCGGGGCTCCCTGATTAAAGATGCAGAGTTGTCGGAGCTCACCACAGAGAAGAGGTTACTAGATGATAGGGAAATTGATGCTGAACGCCTGCCCCCCCTCCCCCCGCGTGCCTCCCCGTCTCTCTGTGATGGGTGGGTGTCCTGATCTTCCCACTCTCTGCTTGGTTTCACATCAGTGAGAGTAAACTTCCCTATGATCATACTCTCGCACTCAGACAGTGAAGCTCCCTTTAGCAGGAGTTCCCTTTTTTTTGCCATGGACCTCTACCAGTAATTGAGGGACCCCTGGACCGAGGTTGGAATCTTCTGCTTCTACACGGTCCCATCACACACGCTCGCAATCAGACACACAGTGGAACTTCCTCTCCAATGTCCAATCACACTCTTGTAGGAGTTAGACAAGTTCCCTGCACGATATCCCATCACACATTCCTGGATAAGGCACAGTGAAGCTGTTTCTACAGGTCTTAGCACACGATACCTGTGTCAGACATAGTGAAGCTGCCTCTACACGACACCATCACATACTTCCACAATTAGATATATAGTGAGGCTCCCTCCATACTATCCGGTCTGACATTCCCGAGATCAGACAGAGTAAAGCTCCCTCTACGTTGTTCCATCATACACTCCTGGGGTTCGGCCCCATCAAACCCCTTGTCAGTCATCTCGCTGAGGTCACTAGGGTGAGGGTTTCAATGTTCAGACACCTCCCAATGACTTGATTGTGCATTAGAGGTCAGTGGTTGTGATGAGAGGCTACGTGTCATAGGACAGAGATTTAGAATGACAGCTACAGGTCGTGACAGTTAGAGTGACGGGTCGAGGGACACTTGGGTGAGGGTTAATTATGGAAGCTATCGGTCAGGTTTAGAGAATCAAATTGTCTCTGTAACAATGTTCAGGGGCACCACAGAGGTCCACAGGTGCTCCTACTGACATCATCACTGAAGTGTTGGACTTCACCAACTTGACCCCTGGCCTGTGGTGAATGAGGGTTGTCACCAGGTGGGAAATACCATTCCGGAAACACTCCGAGGAAGGCTGGAGAGAAGGGGGTGGGGCACATTGCAGGATTGAGGGACTCGGATGTCGGTACAACAGGGAGCTGTAACTCGAATGGATATTTGGGATAGAATGTGGCCGTTGGGAGTGGGGAGGTTCAATGGCAATCAGCAGACTAACACTGAGAATGAGGCAGAAATTTGGCCATGGAAAAATGTCCCTATGAATGGGAAATTTCCTTTGGGACTGCCAATAGGCCTTAGTGAATGGGCCTGGGAAATCAGGAAGGGAAACAGAGGATATTGGGAAGGGCTGGGAATGGAGATAAAGGTTTGGGCCGGTTAACACCGGGAATGCAAGTGGACATAAGGAATGGGCTGTTCAGAGTTAATCAGAAAAGGGAAAAATCTATAGGGAATGAGGCAGAGGCCAATAGAATTGATAGGGGGCAATGGGAATGTTGTAGAGGTAATTGAATATGTGGCAGAACCCACGGAGGATGGAACAACCCAACCAATTCTAATCCTACTGACCAATTACCAATCACCCTCCCCAGATGCTGACCATCCCAAAAGTATTAGGTCACCATCCTCCTCTCGGGCTCCAGTTGTTGCCTGAACACGTTGCTCTACGACTGCAGTACACCGAGTCTTTCAGCTCATCTCAATGGGTTTAGATCTTACCCATCCAACCCTTACTGAATTCCATCAGTTCCAATCCCATTGGATTCCCACCTTTTCTATTACATCCCATCAGAAGCAGTATCAGTTTTAATATCACCGCCATATGTCATAAAATGCGCTATCTTTGCGGCAGCATGATTAATATGGAAAAAATAAATTACAGTAAGTATAAACAGTCTATGAATATTAAATGGTTAAATTAAATAAGTCGTGAAAAATAATAAAGAGGTAGTGAAGTAGCGTTCATGGGTTCAATGTCAATTTTAAAATTGGATAGGTAGAAGCTGTACTCTCAGGCTTCTGTACCCTTTCTCTGACGGATTAATGAGAAGAGGGCATGAACTCGGTGATGGGGGTTCCTAATAATCGACGCCACCTTCCAGAGGCACCGCTCCTTGAAGATGTCCTGGAGACAGGAGAGTCTAGCATCAAAGAAGGAGCAGACTAATTTTACAACCTCCTGTCGTTTCTTTCGATACTATGTAGTAGAACCCTTCCCCCCCCGTCACTTAACAGACCTCTCCAGGGTATGCCTGAGGCTAGTGGTTTAGTTGACAAACCAAACCTTCTCCTTCTGCAACTCTACAACTCCTAATTTCTTTCTCAGTCTCTCTCTCTCTCTCTCTCTCTCTCTCTCTCTCTCTCTCTCTCTCTCTCTCTCTCTCTCTCTCTCTCTCTCTCTCTCTCTCTCTCTCCACTTTTGATTCCTCTATGAAGATTGATTCATTATCCCTCGTCTTACCCTTTCTGAAGTTTACAATCAGCTCTATGTCCTTACTGATGTTGAGTGCAAGGTTGTTGCTGCATCATCACTCAAATGTGCGGGTATATCTCTATGCGCTGTCGTCTCTATCTGAAAGCCTGCCATCAATGCATCAGCAGCAAATTTCTAGATGGCATTTGGTCGATAGCTAGCCACACAGTGATGGGTGTAGAGAGCGTTGAGCAGTGGGTTAAGAACACATCCCTGAGGTGTGCCAGTGTTGATCTGCGGCAGGAGGAGATATAGTTCCAATGGGTACAGATTGTGGTCATCCGGGTGAGAAATCGAGGATCCGGATGTAGAGCCAGTTACAGGGCCCAGGTTCTGTAGCTTGACGATCAGGACTGTAGAAATTATGGAGTTAAACGGTGAACTATAGTCATCGAACAGCATCCTGAGAGGTCTCTGTATAGTCGGGGTGTTCTAAGACCGTGCAAAGAGCCATTGAGATTGCATCTGCCTTTAACCTATTGTGATGATGAGCAAATTGTAATGGATATCCAGTCCTTGCTGAGGCAGGAGCTGATTCTAGCCATGGCCAACCACTCAAACCGTTTCATCACTGTAGATGCGAACTACTGGGTGATAGTCATTAATGGAATTCGCTCTGCTCTCCTTGGACACAGATATAATTGCTGCCATTTTGAAGCAGGCGGGCTTGAAGCTAATTTATTAGTTATGTGTTGAAGATAATACCGATTTATATTATGATCGTCCCATCAATGAGTTGTTCAATGGCGATTGAGTGGGACATTCCATATCATTGTTGTGTAGTCACCTGGAATTGTGTACCTTTCTGTCAAGATTTTCCCAATTCAATAAATGGAGCAACTGGTTATTTTGGATATTTTTATTGGTTTCACAAGACTCCATTGAATTTGTAGCTGTACCTTAACTGCACGTGCAGTTCATTGGATCCTGGAAAAAAAGACTGACGGTGGGGGGGGGGGGGCGGCTGTGTTGCCTCAGATATGTCGAGGGCTGGGTCTTGGACAAGGGGTCAGCTTGGATGCAATAGCCGGGTGCAGCCGTCCAGGGGCTTCTGCTGGGCGCATTGGGATCGTGCTGTGTTGGAATCTCGTTGCTCTGCACGGCTGCTCACCGCTGTCTGCTCGGAGCTGCTTCCTGGTTTTCATTATATGCAGTGCTCCAGTGTTCGCTCATTGAAAGCATAAGCTGGAGTAGGATAATCTACAGTCATCCCAATTGGAATTATGCCATATCTTTTGTGTATCTTTTTCTATAATAATATGTGCTATGTTTTCCTTGAAGTCCGCTGTGCGCCTTGACCCCAGATGAACGCTGTTTGAAGATATTCATGTATGATTGAATGATAATGAAACTTGATCTTGAACTTCTGCATACTTTCAGTCCTGCTGTAACCTATGACCATCTTCTACACAATGCACACAACTCCACCAACCACCAGATTATCTGTAAACGTACTAACTGCACCCTTCCACTTCCTTATCCAAACCATTTAAAGAATCTCAAAAACGGGGTGCCCAGAACAGATCTCTGCACATCGTCACTGGTTACCAAACTCCATGGAGAAAACTCTCTATGCACAACTATCCTCCGCCTTCCATGGACACACTAATTCTGCATCTACCATCCAACTTTCCCAGGATACCATGTCTTCTGATTTTCTGGAGGACCGTCCCATGGTGAATCTTATTAACTGCCTTAGTCCATTTCTGCCATTTTAACTTTTCCACTTTTATCAATATGCTTTGCCACATTCTCAAAGTGGCTCGGGAGATTTGACGTAACCCCTCACAAAGCCATACTGATTATTCCTAATCAGGTTATACTTCTCTAAATTCTCGTAAATCCAGTCTCCGATCTTTCCCAATAGTTTGCCCACGACTGAAGTAAGACTCCTTGGACTATAATGCTCATGGCTATACTGACTCAGTTTCCTGAACAATGGAATAATTTTCCTAACCTCCAGTTCTCCGACACTGCTTCAGTCACCAACAATATTCCCTCTTTTTTTTCCTAACACCTGCACGGCCGAAGAACGATTCTGAACAAGAGATTTTTACACGGATTGAAAACTGCGCAGCAGTCTTTGCCCTTTGTGATAAAATGTACACTATGAATCTTTGGAATTAGAAATGTAAAAACATATGCACTTGATTTTATTTATTAATTGAAGGGTCCAATGAAATACAATAGAACAATGAAAATATTTCGCGTTCCGTAAACCATTACTCGCCTGCCTTTATTATAAGTCCATTGTCTATAAACATTGTCCAGATTAATTTCTCATCCACCTGAAAGTAGCATCTTAATCCGCATGTTCCACGTCTGGATTTTCATGTAATTGAATTCATAACGGTCACACAAGATGCTTGAAATGTTCCAACGACATCAGTTGTCAGTTCTTCCTATTTTTCATTTCTAAGCATGTAATTCAACATTTCATTAAACATTGTAATTGAACCAGTTTTAGTATTCTCAGAAATGGCAAAGTTAAAGTCACAGTATTGCTGCGATATTTCTGAGGCAGCACTTTTGTTGTATTTTATAATAGTAAATGATATTTTGTCTTTGTTAGTCTTACATCATGCTCTTACTTAAATTCAAAATTGTTTGCAACGGTCAAAAGCTTAGTAACTTGCTAATATCCTCGGGGAATCTATTATGCAAGTGATTATACACACGTTGAATAAATTGAATAACAGGCGCAGTAATCACGTCAGAAGTTCTAGACACAAGCAGATCTTTCAATTTGCCACTCCAATAAACGCTATCTCCGGCAGACTAAGAGAGTAACGTTTTATTTTGTTTGTGTATTTTTTTTTGCTTTTAGAGGAAATTTACAAAAGAGTGGCGGATCTGTAAGGAAATTACAGATGGATTGATAAATTCATAAATTTTCTATTTAACATTGTATAAAAGAAAATTCCAGCTGCGCGACAACAAAGGCTATGTGCATGTGGGCATTTCAATTACTGCACAGCCGTGCATCCACGCAGTTTAGAAAGAATAGTAGAGGCCAGTGAAAACGCAAAAATCTTCTCTGTTAATCTCGAAATGTTCGAATTTATTGGCCTGCTTAACTCTGTCCTCAGAAATGACAAGATCCCTATCACTCAGTGATTTCCAACTTTTTTATGGCATGTATCTCGACCATTAACCGACACCAACTCCAGAGACACGTTTTCTTTTCCATCTCTGATCGGTCCTACCCTCATTCTAGTCATCCTGTTATTCTTTACGTACATCTGGAATGCATCGGGGCTTTCCTTAATCCGACTCGCCCAAATTCAGTTAAGCCCATTCTAACTCTCCTAATTCCATTCATCACCTCCTTCCTGGCTGCTTTGTAATTGTCTAATGCCCTGTCTGATCTGCTTCCTAGACCTTAAATCAGCTTCGTTCATCCTCTTGTCTAGTTGTTCCACATCTGTTGTCACCCTTCATTCCTTTCCCTACCTCAAAGGACAGATCTATCAGCACCCTGTACAAGTACTGTCTGAAATATCTCCACGTTCCCATTGAGCCTTTCCAAGTGGACATCCGCTCCCGAATTGTGTTCCGAGGATCCAGACTGATGCCATCATGAATCCACTTTCCCCACATCATCAGTTTGGTGACTGACGCAGAACTGTGGGGAAAGAACGGGGCAATGGAATTAGTTTGGAAACTGACACAGGCCTGTGGGGCAAGATTGGGACGATGGCATTAGTTTGGTGACTGATAATGTGGATCGTTACATTCATTAATGAGCTTTTCGCCATATTGGATCGAAACTAATATGAGACCTATATTTATATGAAAGGGAAATTCAAGCCGTGTGCAGAAAAGCCTATGCGCGCAGTTTGGGGACTGCCATAAGGCTGAGGGATGAGACTGCGGATGAACACGGATCCGTGGGATGAATTTTGGCATAGATACGAGACTATGGGATGAGTTTGAAGACTGACACGAGGCAGTGGGGTTAGCATGGGAACTGACACAGGGCTGTTGGTGTTCCATATTTACAAAAGGAGGCTGCTGGAACAGAGTGGATCACACTAAAGTATCGATTTCATTACCTTTTACAAAGGTCTTGAGTCTACTATTCCAAAAGGAGTTGAAGTGATCTTCCGAGCAAAATTAAGATCATCCAGTGATCTCCCCGCTCTCTGTCGAGGAGCTCCCATCACGATTAGCCCCATGGAGTTGGGGTGTCTCCAACCTTAATTCCCCTTCCAACACCTCGGAATGTGGTATCTGCACCTCCCTTGCAGGGTACGAGGGAGGGAGCGCCTACCGTGACGCCTCTGGCAGGTCGGAGAGACCAGCTCCATCAACTGAAAGATTCCACTACCTCCTGGGAGGCTGAGGCCCAGATGAACGCTCCAAATCTGAACGCCTGCTCCTGTTGGGTCCGATGGGAGAACGAGGACCCTCAGTGCACAGTCCCTGGACGGACCCTTTCCTTCCGCTACCTCAGCCTCCTAGCGCATGAGACAAAAGCGTGTGCTATGACCGGAAGGCCATACAGAAAGTTTGGCTGGTTTGGGTCCCAGGAATGGAGACTACGCACTGGCTGGTCACTATATTGAAAAAAAAAAGAACCGAAAACAATAGAAAATCTCCAGATGCCGGAAATCAAAACTTATACATACAAAATGCTGGGGGAAGTCAGCAAGCCAGCCAGCATTTTTGAAAATAGTAAACAGTCGAGATTACGGGCCTTTGATACCTTTCATCCATTTCCCACTCCTTTTCCCTCTCTCTCTCTCTCCCCCCCCCTCTCTCTCTCTCTCTCTCTCTCTCTCTCTCTCTCTCTCTCTCTCTCTCTCTCTCTCTCTCTCTCTCTCTCTTTCTGTCTCTCTCTCTCTCTATCCCCCTCTCTCTCTCTCTCCCCCCCCCCTCTCTCTCTCTCTCTCTCTCTCTCTCTCTCTCTCTCTCTCCCTCTCTCTCTCTCCCCACTTCTGTCACTCTTTCCTTCTCTCTCCAAAGTGCCTCTCCACCCAGTTTATCTCATATCCCGCCCTCTGTCTCCCACATTCCCTCTGTCATCGCAGTCACCTTTCCCCCTCCTACTCTCTCGTTCTCTTAGTTTTGCTTAACGAATCTCTCTCTCGCAGTTGCTCTTCCCCGTACCTCTCTCTCCCTGGCTTTTTCCTCCCAGAATATCTTCCTCCCTATTCTCTATCTCCACTTCCTCCTTCTCCGCAGTCTCTCTCCCCAGTCCCGCTATCTCCCGTAGTCTATCTCTTCCCAGTCTTTCTTTTCCGTGTCTCTCCCCCTCATTTTTTTCTCTACCCCACTCTTTAAACCTCTTCGCTTTCACCATATCTTTTTCTCCATCATCCCTCTCTCCCCCAATCTCTCCAGTCCACTTGTCATCTCCCCTCCCACTCTCTAACCCTCAGATTTT
Organism: Hypanus sabinus; assembly: GCF_030144855.1. Taxonomy (NCBI): domain Eukaryota; kingdom Metazoa; phylum Chordata; class Chondrichthyes; order Myliobatiformes; family Dasyatidae; genus Hypanus; species Hypanus sabinus. Next base: position 167,887,029 of record NC_082715.1, read on the forward strand.
CTCTCAACCCAGTCTCTCTCCTTTTTCTTCCCTGGTAGTCCACATGCGGGTTCTCTCTCGTCCCCGAATCCATTCCTTCTCTTTTCCTGTCTCTCTTCCCACCTTTCTCTCTTACTCCACGATGTCACTCCTCATTTCTGTGTCTTCCTACCGTGATTCTTTTTTCCTCGTTTTTATCTTCCCTTCATCTCTCTCTCTCTCCCCGACTCCTTCTTCCTGTGGAGTTGGAGATGTAAAAACATACATATCTTCTAGCCAACGTCCAACAATAGACAATAGGTCCAGAAGTAGACCATTCGACCCTTCGAGCCTGCACTGCCATTTTGAGATCATGGCTGATCAACTACTATCAATACACGGTTCCTGCCTTGTCCCTATATCCCTGGATTCCCTATCCATAAAATACCTATCTAGCTCCTTCTTGAAAGCATCCAGATAACTGGACACTGCTTTCTGAGGCAGTGCATTCCACACCCCCACAATTCTCTGGGAGAAGATGTTTTTCCTTAACTCTGTCCTAAATGACCTTCCCTTTATACTTACACCATGTCCTCTGGTATTGGACTCTCCCAGCATCTGGAATATGGTATGAACATGGATGTCTCTACCTTCTGGTATTTTCCCTCTCTCCTTACCCGCTATTTCATTTCCTCGAACTCGCCTCCTGCTCGTCTGCTTACCTACCTATCACCTCCCTTTGCTGCCCATCTGTCTATCCTTTCCGCCAGAGTCCTCTATCTTTTGGACGCTCTCTTCTCCAGCCCTTTGTCTCTTTCACTTATCGCCCCCAGCCATTTATTTCGTCCTTCTATCCCATCCACCTGACTCCAATAACACCTTCTAGCTTGTTCTCCTCTCCTCCCTTAAACTTCTTATTCGTGCATCTTCCCCTTTCCTTTCCAGTTGTGACCTTCGGAGGTCCCACAACTTTTTGTATGCGCAGCATGTAGATGCCGTCCCTCATATAGTAAGCCAGCTGTCATCAACATGCGCACTAGTATGAAGCAAAGTAATTCAGTCACGGTACAGTTGACCCTCGAATTGGTGCAAATGGTTAAACGGACAGAGCATCTGCATTCATTGCATTTGTACCAACAGTGACAATTGTTTGGCAGATGCTCGAAATTTGTATTCTTGTTATCAGTGAGGTAGATATTCAGATTTACTTATTTGCCAATCTTAACAGTACTTTTACTGTACATACAACATAACAATATATATTCTGTTTATTTTTCCTGGCGTGCTAACTCGATGTAATTTTGTGTTGAATGGTCTGAACTGAACGGCACATAAGAAGAGCCTTTCACTGTGTCCGGATGCTGGTTGCAATAATATGCCAATGGCTCGTCAGATATAGGATGAAATTGATCAGACTGCCTGATGGTCAGAGAGGCGCAGATAAGGTCAATAGTGAAGTATATGGTAATTACCTTCCGATCGATGAGAAGGGCTCGGAGATTCGCAAAGAGTGACGGTGTTCTGGAGATGAAGAGAAGGACTGGAAAATGGAAGTTCAAACGTCAATAAGGTTTTCAGATACGGGTTGATAATGTGGTGTTAAATACATTCCGAATATCAGTCTGCAATGACCGGAAAGGTCATGACATAGTAATATATAATATTACACTAACAAGAGAAAATCTGCAGATGATGGAAATCCACACAACACACACAGAATTGCATATGATATTCCTCTGGTTAGAGATCTGCTCATTCCTGCTGGGAATGCAATGGAACCGATGCAGAGGGTTTTCACCAGGAAGGAGCCGAACATGGAACATTTCAGGTGATAGCGGACAATCGGTCATTCTCCCCTTGAATCGAGGGAGGAAGAGATGCTTCATACAAAAGATTTAAAAAAGTATTCGTGTTCAGTATGGTAACTATTTCTCCATATCAACTGCATCTAATACGATTGGCAGAGATTGAGTGGACATGTAAGTTTTAGTGTACGTTAGCGTGATATGTTGACATTCTTCTTTTCATTCTGATATAAGGCAATGACGCAGCCTTTTTTTTGCATTCTTTCGGAATTAGGCTGCCGCCATTTCATTGATCACAAAAAAAAATAGCAAAAACAAAAGTACCGAGTTTGGCTGCTCTGTCTACAGAATACTTGGCCACTCGGTTGATCCTGTGTTCCGCTTTAATGTTTAATCCGCTGACATGACGATATTCATCTCCGTCGGCCATCTCCTTCGCTACCATCGTGAGGAAGAGCATGAACGGGAAGAACTCAGTGACTGGGAATGAACTGTGCGTTTTCGTTGTTGCACCGCCTGAACTGCACTTTCGTTTCGATGGGAACGTCATGTCTTTTCTCGCCCCTATACGATAAAAATGTAAAGAACGGCCAGTATCTTACGTTCCACAGAGACTGAATAAAGCTCCATGGTCTAATTTATTTTTTAACGTTCCGCCATCTTCATGCTGACAATTTGTACACTTGCGCTCTGGACGCAGGTTCGAGGGGGATTCTAACTTATTTCACTTTCGATGGCGTCTGGTTCTCTGGATGAATGTTATGGATCTATGTTTCTGTGTTTCTGACGTTAAAACAATATCTGCTACGTTACTCACGCTGAAAAAAATACTGGGTCATAAAATGTCAAATGCCCATGGACAGAACAGGCCGATCATGGAATGGAATAAAGTGGAGACATTAATTGACATGGCGTAATTGCAGGTCAATCACGTCTAAAAATGTGCGCGAGTTCTTCGAGCATGAGCTGTACGTTTTCGAAAGTGGACTTGTATAACTGCCCAGTAAATACCTGTGTACATACCCGTCAAGTTTCCCTTACCCTCCACAAACAAAAACAGAACAGAACTCATTGAGTCCACGTGTAGTGTATCTGATTCTATCCCTGAGTAAGAATCTCCATCCCTGCGTACTAATTTCCATCTCTGAGAAGCAATCTCCATCCCTGAGTAACCATCTCCACCACGTGCAAGAATTTGAATCTCTGAGTAAGATTCTCCATCCCGGAATAAGTATCTCCCTCTCTGAGTAAGAATCTCTATCTCTGAGTAGTATTCCCTATCCATTGCCATTGCCTCGACAGAGAAACGGGTGCCATCCAAGTTTTGGTACTCCAGCTCCCCGGATTATGTTTAGATGCTCCTGTCCCTTTAAGATATAGATTGCCAATTAGCCTGCCGCATTCCTTTATGGCAAGTCTGCATTTAAGGTCGACTACTGAGTCCGTAGTGCTCAGATGAGTGAGGCGTTACTCTGCTTCAGCATCACTGATTACATCCGCAGGATCATAAGGCTCCTCTGCCACCCTTTTGCAGGATCGTTGTGACGCTCGTGCTGCAACTGAAACATCCGCGGATACAGGGGCGGCCAGTAGCAACAGCGAACCGCTCTAATTGTCATGGACCGAATCGGTTCCCCTTTAAATTTAGTTAGGTTGCGATCCGGACCATTGACACCTTGTCCCCTTTTAATTTCGTTTCAAGCGTCCATTGAGCTTGACAACCAAGGTAATCTACCCTCGACCCGAACAGGCAGCTTATAAACCCTTGTCTTCAGCCGTTCAGGGCGAGAGTGTTAAAGAAGCCTCCGCAAGTCGCCGCCTCCGATGCTACGACAAGCCAAGAGTGATCCAGCCCGCATCGGAGTACCTGCAATTCGCCTTCCGTCGCCAGAGTGGATCCGGGCAAGATCAATCTACCAGGGGTGAGTGGAAGGCGGAGTCCTGACACGACGTTTATTCCCCTTGTCTATTTCTACCCCGGAAGAAGAGTCCCGGCTCGGTGCCTGAGCTGAAGACGGAGTTCCGGCTCGATGTCATGCCCACTGTCCGTGTGTGTCCCTTGAAGAGTCCCGGCTCGGTGCCTGAGCTGAAGGCGGAGTTCGGGCTCGATGTCATGCCCACTGTCCGTTTCTGTCCCTCGAAGAGTCCCGGCTCGGTGCCTGATCTGAAGAAGGAGTCCTGGTTCAAGATTCCTTGTCCTTTAATTTGGTGTCCACTTATCTGGCTGCAGTGATCCATGGTATCCAAGTCTCTGCCGGCTTTGCATCAAGGTCCCCGGGTGCAAGGCCAAGGTCCGCGGCTGTCCATGCTCGCCCCGTCCAAGTCCAAGGTCCGCGGCGATCCAAGTCCCTAGTCTCCTAGTCCAAGGTTCGTGTTCCTCTTTGTCCTCGATTTCCCGATCTTCTGTGCAGCGAGTAATAAACGCTATTTTATTATACCTAGGAATGACGTGTTTGTGTGCTGCGTGTGTGTCCTCTCCCAGCACCCTTGTCCCCACCTCCTGACACTAATATTGATTGATCTTTGCATCCCTTCATACGGTTAACGCATCTTTTCTGCTCTTTTTGTTTGAACATTATAGTTATCTAAGCGCGTGGCGATTAGTTGTGTATGCATGCTGTTGCAATTCTATCGTCTGTGATAGGACGGTATTTTGATGAATGATTTGTGTTTTCTATTTAGGGTTTTACATTAGGGGATTTTCTGCCTGGATTGGGAAGCGAACTTGGCCTTCATCCTTGGATCGACGGAGGATGAGAGGTGACCTGATAGAGGCGTATAAGATGTTGGGAGACATCCACCGTGTGGATAATGTTAGGTATCCCTGGGGTTCATATTTTCTGCGACAACCACATTAAAATGTCGGGAGAATGATGCTGGATTTTGGGCACTGTCTGGGGAGAGACAGAGAGGGAGAGAGAGGGAAAGAGAACTTGAGCAGATGTGTGAGAGAGAGACAAAGATTTGCAGTTATGGCTCCATAGCTGATTATTTTCTTTTGCTCCAAGAACACTATTCTTTGCTTGCTACCCTTGTTGCTGAGACAAGGAGTGGCCCAGTTTGAATGACATGGACATGGTCAGTTGATGCATGGCTGGTACCCCGGCAGGGGAGATAAAAGGCAAGTGTGCTGAAACACAGGCAGACGCGCCACTGGGCACTGAAAGAGTGTTGTGCACCCAAAGGAAAGTGAGGGCTTGGAGGATCGATTCGGTGGAATCAATCAGAGTCTGTCTCTCTGTCTCTCTCTATTGCATGATCGGTACAACATTGTGGGCTGAAGGGGCTGTGATGTGCTCTAGACTTTCTAAATTTACATATATTTCTGTCTAAAATTCTGTCACTCTTTCAGGATTTGTAAGAAAATTGCTGAACCACGATAAGGGAAACTAAAGTTTCATACCAATAGCAATGAATTTTATTAGTATCAGTATATTTCCAACTGTTGCAATTTCTTGCAATCATATTTAGCAAATCGATTGTAATTTCAGGTATTCGCATTTTTTCCACCCGGAGAAGAGTCGTACACTTTGATCATAAATGCACCTTTGAACCTCAGGTCATTGATGTATGGGTTGATGTATGATGAGAGGTTGAGTAGATTGGGACTCTACTCATTGGAGTTCCGAAGAATGAGAGGCGATCTTATTGAAACCTATAAGATTGTGAAGGGGCTTGATCGGGTGGATGCGGGGAGAATGTTCGCAATGATGGGTGAAACTAGGACTAGGGGGCATAATCTTAAAATAAGGGGATGCCGTTCCAGGACTGAGATGAGGAGAAATTTCTTCACTCAGAGGGTAGTGGGGCTTTGGAATTTACTGCACCCCAGAGAGCTGTGGAAACTACTACACTCAATAAATTCAAAACGGAGATAGACATTTTCCTGGATAAAAATGGCATTAGGGGATACGGTGAGCGAGCAGGTAAGTGGACATGAGGCTAGGTATAGATCAGCCATGTGATCTCCTGGACCAGTTTTCGATAGCCTGGATGGATCGGAGAGGAATTTTCCAGATTTTTTCTCCTCAATTGGCAAATCGTATTTTTTCCCCGGGTGATCACATGGGTTTGGGCGGGATGAATAATAAAATAAAATGGGCGGCATGGTGCCCTGTTGGTTGGCACTGTTACCTTGTGGGATTCCGTGAAAACTAGAGTTAAGATTGGATTAGCCATTGATCTTGTTGAATGGAGAAGCAGGCTTGAGGGGCCGATTGGCCTACTCCTGCTCCTATCTCTTATACCCACGAGCTGAAAGCGAAGATCGATGAGGTGGTTGATCGATCAACCTTGCTTTCATTAGACAAAACTTGCTTTTATCAATCTAAGCATTAAGTTCAGAAGTGAAGAGGTTATGTTGAAAATGTATAAAACTCAGGTTAGGCTATTTCTGGAGTGTCGCCTACCATTCTGATCGGCCGACTGTAGGAACTATGTTGAGGCTTTGAAGAGGGTGCAGAGGAGGTTTACCTGGATTAGAGGGCATGTGCGTTTATGAAAGTTTGGATTAATATGTTTTGTTTTCTTTGGACCGTCAGGAGCTAAGGGGAGACATACTAGAGGATGAGTAGATTATGAGAGGAAGAGGTAGAGTAGACAGGGAGTGTCGGTTTCCCTGGCTTGGAGTAACTAATACCAGATGCCATGCATTGAAGATGAGAGGAAGCAGATTCTAGAGAGATGTCAAAGTCAAGCTCAAGCTTATTTAATTAGAGTGGTGGATGCCCGGCGTGCACTGCCTGGTATGGTGATAGAAACAAAAACATTAGAGTCTTTGAAGAGATCAGAAACAGAAAAAGAGGAATCAGGGTTGTTATCACCGGCATGTGTCGTGAAATTTTCTAACTTAGTAGCAGCATTTCAATGTAGTACATAATATAGAAGAAAATGATAGATGTTAATAATAAATAAACTAACAGCCAAATAAATAAAAAAGATAGAAGATAAATAAATGAATAAAATAAATAAATGATAGATAGATAAATGTATAGATAGATAAATAAATTACAGGATATGTATATCGAATAGATTAAAATCGTGTAAAATGTAGAAAATATATATTTAATAAATGAGGTAGTGTTCACTGGTTCAACGTCCATTTTAAAATCGATGGCAGAGGGACTGAAGCTTTGCTGAATAGCTGATTGTGTGCCTTCAAGCTTCTGTACCTCCTGTCGGTTAAGGCACGGTACTTATGTGGCAGTACACGACGGAGAGAAGCCGAGGCTGTGAGTTCGAGCTTGAACTGGAGCACTTATGATTTTAATGCTTGCAGCGAATATGACTGGGCGACTTTCAAGCTGACAATTCCACTGAAATGCTACATTTAACTTTATGCTTGTGAGACATCCTGCTTGTTATTTGTACTGAGCTTCAGGGCGATGCATCTTTGATGTTGATCTGAGCAAGGGAGCGTGAGTTTACAAGCTTTGCAGGACATCCTCCTTTATTCATGAAAAGGCAAGTACCCACAGGGAAACACGCATTCTCCTTCTTTAGTTGTTTCGTTCAACTCGCGTAGCCTCACTTCCCGTTCTTGAACGTGTTTGAACAGATGGTTTCTTTGCTGAAACAACGCATCACAGGTCCCCCATATTATTGTCTTCTCAATTCAAACAACCAAATGGTGAAGCAACGAGCTCTTCCTTTCTTGAAGTCCTACTTCAGAAATGCTCTACCTGCACTTTTCCTTGGTTCGTTGTGTTGTCGATTAAACTCAATATTTACATGCATCGGCGAATTTTTCAGGCACACGCGAACAAAAGAGATGTTATTCGTAGCCTTAATGACCGTAAATGGTAGCGAGATGCTGGTATCTCACTCCCTCTCTCTCAACGCGAGGCTGCATTATTTCAGGACATAATTGGAAATTAATTCTCCCATACCCCGTGTTCACCAATCCTCTGTTAAACAGAAGACAACTCTCCTGACGTGTTGAGCTTCCGTTTCCAATGGTAAGATCCATCGGGCTGGAAAGCGTTCCCTCCATTGCGACCTTTGATGTGATTGACCTGCCACTCCGTTCCTGAAGGCTGTTGTTACCAATATAATACACATTCACAGAAGGTAGTCGAATTGGCCATTGATGTCCCGGTCTGGTTGCGATCCAACGGATCAGATTGGAACGTGATCATTAATGAAATATCAGTCTGATGGTGTGTCGGGTGTTAGGACGGACTCGGTGGGTCGATTGGCCGTGATTCATTACCGACAGCTGGAATCTTCTCACAAGAAACTCTGGCTGGTAAAACTTCCTGCTGTCCAGAAATGTATCGGCACATGGTTCAGTTTCTGTTACATGCTTCTATTAACTTAAAATCCGCGGTGAAGAGAACCAACGATACCGACTTTGACAGAAATTTTAAAGGCGCCGTTGAACTTAGCTCGTGAGCTGCACCGCCACCATGTGGAGACCGATGGAATATAGAGGACAGAAGATGTTTTAATTCTTTGCTTTATAAATGCAACATAGTTCAGTTACCTGTTACCTGCTGCACCTTGACCAACACTCCACAGGAAGTTGTTACTGCATGGCACTGTATATATCGCATAAATTTAATACCTGTCATTGAAAGCGGAGAGGACCGGGTGGTGGAGAATTTGAACAGAAGGTCTGATATATGAGATGAGGAAATGCAGTCTGGGTCATCCACGAACCCCGTTATGTTTATATCTGTTTATGTTCTCCTGTAAATTTATATATATATATATATATATATATTATATAATTTGTCTTTCTGTAACTTACCTTTCTCGCGTTTGAAATACAATGTGCTGCTGCTGGAAAGGCAAATGTTTAACAGCGGATGTTCATCGTATTTACACCCTGGATGTCAATGACAAAAAAAAAACTTGAACACAAACTGACAGGTGAGTCTCAAGTTCATCCCGAACACTGGAGTCCAAACAATGTTCTGCCCAGGACTGAACTGGGGATCCCGCTTTATCTCGCTGGTTTTATCTGGTTTTGAGCAGAGTCATTTCCGCGTTTCCTTCACGTAATAAATAGTTGCGCTGATCAGACGGCGTCAATTAAAAATACAATGATGATAATTCCAATGCTGCTTGAAGATTCTCAACTGCTCTTCTTGATGTTAAAACAATAAAAACAGAGTTGAGATCAGTGTAACAAGTTTCCAGGTGGTCATTGAAACTGTGCGACACGGGACGGACCAACCCGAAGTCAGAGTGCAATGACGTTTGTTGCCGCCACGCCGCAAACACTTGGGTGCCAAAATCAAAACTCGTTTAACAGAACCCTGACCTGGGCTGAACCTCAGGGTTTCTCCGGTAAGATACCAGGTTAGCACAGGGAAGGTGAGCGAGACTGACCAGAAATGGACGAATACCTTGTTACATTGTAGTACGGGAACCTGCAGTGGAGACGTTTCAAAGATCCAAGTGCATTTATTATTAGCGTATGTATACATTATACAACCTTGAGATTCGTCACCGTACATGCCAGAAACCCAAAATAATTCGGAAAAACTCCTCCGATCCGCACGCCCCGACTCGGTCTCGTCCTCCTCCCGATAACATTTCGACGGCGGACTGGGGAGAGGGTGTCTCGGCCCATTGATCAACAGCTCAAATCACTGAGCGCTTTGCACGGTTTCTGTGGTGTAGTGGTTATCACTTTCGCTTTACACGCGGAAGGTCCCCAGTTCAATCCTGGGCAGAAACATTGTTTGGTCTTCTGATTTTACGATGAATCTGAGACTCAACTGTTCAGTTCGGATTCAGATTTTCTGTCATAGGCACCCAGAAGTGCAAACGCCATAAACGTTCACATTTCCAGCAGCAGCACAGCGCATTGCATACCTGACAGAGATAAATGACATTAAGTTGAATTAATATAAATTATGCATCCTTTACAGGAGAACGTAAGCAGATTTAAACAAAAGGAGGTTGGTGGATTTTAAATCGCTTTCTTTGTCTTCCCTCTCCCTCTCCTTCCTGCAACAGGCAGTCAGGATGCTTTGAAATTTGCGTCTCTAGACAGTTCTTAGGATTTGGGGACCCAAACGCAATTTCGTCAACCGTTTTAGGTGAATCAGGCACTTTTTCATCACACAGCTGGCATGTACAGACCGTGTGAGATCTTCCGTGCTATTCAGGTGAGGAACATAAAGCTGTTCACACTCTCTACCCCAAAACTACTGATGTCAATAGGACTAGCCTGTCTACAGGTTAATGCAAATATCCAATCAGTCAATCATGTGGGATCAGTTCGATGCATAAAATCATACAGACGTCGTTAAGAGGTTCAGTTGTTGTTCGCATCCACTTTCAGAATTGAGACGAACCGGGATCTAAGTGACTTCTCCTCTAAATGATTATTGATGGCAAACTGGCGGGTTTGTGTTTCACAAAACTCACTGTTCTCAAGGTATTTTCATGTACAACTGTTTCTATGGCTTACAGAGAATTGAGGGGAAATAAGTGAACAGCATTTCTATGGGCGAAAACTGCCTTTTTAATGAAGGAAGCCAACTGCTTCAAGCTGACAACAGCAATAGAAACTCGGATAACCAAAGGATACAAGTTAAATAAAGATGAACAATTGTGAACTCAGGATATATCGAACATTCAAGCGAATGGTCGACAGAAACGGAAGACCACAGCGATATATTCTGTGGTTTAGTACAAGAGTAATCGAATGATAATGCCACTGAGTCCAGGTGTGAAGCTTATGAGATGGGAATGTAGTGTCTGCAACATGACACAGTGAACTTGATGTGATGTTGAATCCTTGTCCAATGGTTTTATATGGGAACAAATGAGCTCACTACAACTGAAAGGGCAATTGATTTGCATGCTGTGTTCTCCATCGATGAATATTGCACATGAGTGAATAGAAGGAAGATAGCGATCTCACGAATGCAAAAAAAAACAAGATAAATTGGACAGCAAGACAACAATGATAATAACTGCTGTTTCGAAGTTTACTTCACGACCTTTATATTTCCGTAACAGCGATGTTTGGATATAATTGAACAGGGTTCAACAAAGATCCGTGCTGTAGTTCTGTACTTAGTTATATTATAATTGTCAAAGAAATGAAGGAAGCATTGGGTGATAATACGGCGGTTCAAGGGGCTCACTCAACGCAATGAGAAGATTTTCTTGACCCGAGTAGCTATAATCGAACTTCTAATCCGAGAACACTTTAAATGAGATCGATATAATCTAGAGTTTAAAAGAACGATAGATGTTCATATTGAAATATGTGAAGTCGTTAAGTGAATTGCATTATACATACTGGCAAGTTTAAAATCACAAAATTCGGACTCTTCGGAAAGTAAGAGTAGAAGAAGTTGCATATCCCTTTCTGAAAATGCGTGGCTGATTTTTCAGAGGAAGTCGTCAGCATTTGGTGAAATCTCAGGGAATAGGCTCTCTGAGGAACGAGCATAGAATTATAGCTGATACATGGTCCCAATGGGATCATAGTGCTCTTTGGTGCAGATTTGATAAACATTCCTTTCTGCTGAGTAATAATGCCATATTTCCTTTGCTTCCTCCTAAAATGTTAGTCAGTAATTTATCTGCGGCCGCGTAGATTTAATTTGCTGTCCAGCACTTCCTCAAAAGCGGTCTTACATAATTGATCGGCATCGGCAGATTACAACCAACATAGAAATATTGCCTGGTTCTCCAGTAGAGGATTTTACTGGCTCAGAAATTAATTAACAGCACTGTTGGAAATGTAACAAAGTGATGGAAATATTGATGGTGGTCTTATTTACCAATTTATTTGGCTAAATTATGTTAAGAAATAGGTGTTTCCACTGTGTATATGGAAAGAAATATTGGAATACAGCATTTAAGAAGGAAGTAGAACTTAGGACATTTTGTGTAAATGAGGCATTTTGCCCTCTGACAATAGTGGAAGTTCGCCAAAGAAATAGCCCCTAAACATCATGGCTGATGTCACGGTACCTTTGCAATAAAAGTATCTTAAACAAAGAAAGATCAACACCTCGAGATCAGGATTGGCTGAAAGTTACAACAGTGCGAGGTAAGTGTGAGGAGTAACGACAATCTTTCAGAAAGCAAGAAAACAGAGTACATATAAAATGGAGAAATCAGAGTACAAGTTAGAATAAATAAGTGAAAATATAAACACTCCTGCCGGACGAAAATCAATGAAGTACTCATTACAAAGATGGAATGCAAATAACAGGAAATACATGGAATCGAAATCGTTAGAAATCGCCGATGGCATTTCAATGTTTTATCACTCGGGAGGAAGTATTAAATCTAATCTTTCGCTGCCTTTGTGAATGCAGAACCAAAGGTACAGTGAGAGATCTTTTGATACAATTAGTTACAAAAGCAAATAAAAATTACATTTCTTAAAAGGAATACTGATGCGAATATCGGGCATATTATCTGCGTTCACCCGCTTTGGAGATAATTGTTATTGGCTATACACATACTTGGTGCAGCGTCTCTGCCTCCCAATATTATGAGCAGAGGACAGTAACACTGGGACGTGAAGACTACAGTAGTCTAGCGCTCTGTGCTTCGGAGCATGTCCGTGATGAAAATAGGATTTCCCAGCCGTAGGAAGATTTGGTAAGATTCTAATTGACTATTAATAGTAATGTTCCGTTTGTTTGTGTAATTTGGCAAACACAATGACTGAACTGACACTGTGACCATTTCAGTGTCATAAATTGGAAATGAGATACAAACATGAGACTAGCAGTGACAGTGAACGAACGCGATAATCAGCCCGCAATGAGATACGGCGTGGAGCAGTTGAGAATGCGAAGAAGATTCCGATCGTCAGGAGATGGAGAACAAATCACAACACAGCGCTCTCAAGCAAATGCGCTTCAATTATTTTAGTGATTAATGTTCCTGAATACTTCACAGCAATCTTTAGTTGCTCCTGGAAATTAGACAGCGTCAGCACGTAAACAAGTGTATTTCTGCAGCAACTGAAATTCTGCAGTAAATACTCTAGCATTTGAAATAGCATTTCTGATTCATTTCTTTTGGCACCTTTGATGTGATAGCAAAATCCTGAAACGTACGTCAGCCACAAGAAGATAAAGCTGCCAGAAATGCTGAAAAGTAAAGTCACAGAACTCTTCTGCTCTCCTTCACAAGATCCTTCAAACTACTCCCCATTTATTTCACTCCTCAGCCCCTTACTGAAACGATTGGCTTCCGAATTGTGTCTGACTGTCAGGGCGTTGCGCAGCAATAAGAAGTCGTGGAGTAACAGTGGTGTCTAACCAGTCAAATCCCGCCCACACGGGATCTGCAAAGTAACTGCCTATCGCTACCTGTTTTCCAGGTTCATATGCAAAATAGATGGGTACGTCTTTCAGACAGAGAAGAATACCAGCAGAGGCTCGAACCGTCGCCGCAGCTTTCCTGGTGCAGCAGGAGGTCCTGAGATTTCGGCGACACGTGGCAACATATCGATCAAGAGTGAAGGTGACGGTAAAGCAAACTGAACATTCTGCACGAGTGAGCACTATGACCACCCGACACACAGTGGCTATATCCAGGAAGCACACTGGAAAATAATGAGAAATTATCTGGTCCAAAACAACTTCAGTAATGATAACCTACAGATGCGTCGGTGCCATGGCCACCAGGTCGCGAGGGCTGCACTTGGCGAGGCCGCACTTTCCTCGCGATACGATTACAATCGCCAAAAGATTTACTAGAGAAAGAGTAAGGGACACATATTAGACGATCACTGCCGCTGTAAACAGAGTCTTAGTGCAGGCACAGCGGGGTGAATTTATGTACCGGACATGTAATTCCTTCACACTGCCGAATGTGGGTTGCCGTGGAAGTAGGGATGCATGGAGGAGTTAGGATGTAACGACCAGCACGGGGGACCAATGTGATTTCAATATCTGAAATAAGCAAACATCTTCACCTGCTATCGATATTATGCATTGATCCGAGATCGTCCAGTTTTTCAGGCTTCTGCAAATTTAGTCATTGAAGAGAGGTACAGAGTGATTCTGCCGGGCGGTCGTTTGATTCTTGGACCAGCACCGCTATACTGGGTTTAAACGCGATGTTAAATCTCTCCATACTATAGACCTTAAGACCATAAGAAATACAAGCATAATTAGGCCTTTTGGCCCATCGAAACTACTCCTCCATTCTATCGTGACTAATCCCTTTCTTCCCCTCCGCATCCCCAGACCCCTGCCCTCTCCACGTAACCTTTGATCTTGTAGCCAATCAAGAACATGTGAATCTCGGCCTTAAATACACCCAGGAGCTGGGCAGCTGCAGCTTCCTGTGATAGATATTCGACAACCGCACCACCAACTGAATAATAAAGTGTCCACACATCTCTAGTTAAATGGAGGCCACACTATCCTGACGCGTGCTTTGTTGTCCTAGGCTCGCTAACCATGGGAAGCACCCTTTCCACATTGTGATAAACTTTTCTTTACCGGAATCATCCCTGTGATGTTCCTCTGAATCCTCTCAATGGCAGCACATTGCTTCTTCGATAAGGAGCTCGAAACCTTTTGCAATAATGAGGGTTAGGCCACACGAGTGTTTCATTAAGCCACAGCATCACATCCCGGCCTTTATATTTTACACCTCTTGAGATACACGCTAACTTTGCATTTTCTTTTCTCGCCACGGACTCAATCTGCAGGTTAATCTTCAGGGTTTTCACGTTCCTTTGCATCTCTGATTCTTGGATTTTCTCCCTGTGGTTGAAAATGGTCTGCACGCTTGTTTCTTCTATCAAAATGCATATTCATGCACTTTCAAAAATGTTATTCCATTTGCTACCTTCCTGCACATTCCGTTGTGTGGATCAGTTTGTGCCCACAAAGACTTGCTTTATCTTCTCAAAGCAAAAGCCCAGATGAAGCAGGAGGTATGTCGTCTCCTGAAGGCTAGATCTGTGGCATTCTAATGTGGCGATACATGTCCGTACGAGAAAACCAGGCATGACTTGCGGCGGTTTTTCTCAAGGGCGAAGAGATCATCTCGAACGAGTTTGGAGGTGACATCGAGGGTACGGCAACTCAAGCAGTGTTTGCAAATCTCTGCTGCTTCAAGAAAGCATTATCCTCGATTTTTCCCCGTTATGTTACCTTCCATCTTCTCAGTTGGTATGCATTGAACATTACAATTATCTGTGTATATTAAATTAGTATTACAACAGCACGTGGTTGTATTCTTATCCATGGATGTACTTGAACATTATCCCCCAATTCCAAACCTTTCTCCGAACGACTGGGTCACTCGATGTTTCATTTATCTTACCAGCGTGTGTTTAATTACTTTATTGTGTTTACTCCATTGATGGATTATCTCACTGACAAGTGATTTTCACATACAGTTTACCTGGTTCAACTGGGGAGAGCATGCGCGTTGCATGAGCTATTGGTCTTGACTTCACATGCCTCTCCTTGGTGTCACTTGTAGCAACGTCCAATGAGAATAGTTCGAATTTAGGTTTTCTAAAGCAGATTCGGTGGCCAACGTTTGCTTCAGAGTTGTGATGGCCTCGGTATGCTCAGATTTTCATTCCTAAGGCATATACTTTTTGAATAACTCCTTTGGGAGGAATGGCCTTAGTGGAAAATCTATCACTGCTATCCCTATCAGCCCCAGACAAGCCTACAGGCTTTTCAGGTCTCGGGAAGCAGTTTCGTAACCTATTCTACTCGTCGCTTCTCAATTCTTCCATTTGCAAATGTCAAGATCATGCCCAAATAAGTAACGTCTTGTTTCATCACCGCTGCTTTTGTAGTGTTTACCTTTAGTCCTGATGCAAATAATAATTGCAACTGTTCTGTCAATAGCTGATGACGTTCCTGCTTGGTTTCGGTCTGCAGAAGAACATGTACGTATTGCACCAAACACTGGGATTTTGAAAACTGTTTTAACCCCCCAAGTACTCGTGAAATATAGAAGGGTAAAATAGAAAACAAATAGAAAAAGGTAACAGGGCGGCCGCCGACACTACCAAACTGCTCCCGGCAGGCTAAATGAAGCGCCCGGGGCTCGACAAAAGGATCTCCAGACTTGCGAAGCGAATTGGGTGCCGCGGTCGGAGATAATGTCTGCAGGAATTCAGTGAATGCCGAATACGTGCGGACGAGAATGTCTGCGGTCTCCTAAGCAGGAGGGAGTTTAGGCAGTCCCTCAAAGTGCACAGTCTTGGAGTAACGGTCGACCAGGCTTACTACGGCGGTGTTCCCATGTGAAGCGGGTAATCCCGTGATAGAATCCCGTGCTATGTGAGACTAAAGACGAATAAGGACAGTTAAGGGACGAAGTAATCCAGCAGGTAGACGGTGGGAGGCCTTTCCTCGGCCACAGAGGGAGAATGCAGAGACAAAGGGACGGGCATCAGCTTCCATGGAAGTCTACCAAAAGTGTAATTTCAGAAGATACAGTGTCAGATCACTCCCGGGATAGCAGGCAAAAGGAGAAGTGTGTCCCCACTGGAGAACCTGAGATCGGACGGAATCGGGAACAAAAAGGCGATTGGCGGGTCCGTTGCCGGGGTTGGGTTCAGCCCGCTGGGCCTCTTTCACTATGGCTTCGATTTCCCAAGTGAGGGCAGCTACTGTACAGGATGACAGAAGGATGGTCTTCCTCGGCAAGACCTGGAAAGGTCTTGCTCGGAATTTTACTGACGGGAGAGCGCGTCAGGCTTCCCGTTCTTGGACCCCCTACCATAATTGAAGGTAAATCTGAACTGACCAAAAAATTATTCCCAGTGGACCTGGCGGGAATCAAGTCTCTCAGCACATCGTTATTCAAGGCTTGAAAAACGGCGGGCTCATTGGTGATGCCAAACGGCATGACCAAGTAATCGAAATAGGGTATTAAATGCCGTCTTCCACTGGTCTCCCTCCCTTACTGCGGATGGTAGGTCCAATATCGAGAAGTCTGTGGGTACGTGAAGTGATTCAAATGCCGGATTTATAAGTGGCAGTGAGCACTTGTTTAAAACGGTTACGTTGTTAAGGCCTCGGTAATCGATGTCGGGACGTAGTGACCCATCCCTCTCCCCACAAAGAAGAACCCTGCACCCACCGTGGAGGATGAAGGCTGAATAATGCCCACCGCGGGAGACTCACTGATGAACCTCTCCACAGCTTCTCTCTCAGGCCGGGGTAAGTTTTAGAACCGAGGCCCCGGGGAGAATGTCGATAGCACAATCGTATGGTCGGTGTGGAGGCAGAGAAAGAGGCTGTTGTTTACTAAATACCTGTCCCAGGTCGTAGTACTCTGCTGGAACCCTCGACATTTGGGAGGTCCCACGACAGGCGAGGTCGTCGTGACCTCCACAGGGGACAGGGCCAACTGAAGACAAGTGGAGTGAGAGAACGGGCTCCAGCTGGCTGACTCAACTAGGGGTATCCCAAAGCTATAGGGGCTTGAGTAGAATGTACTTGCTCCTGATGGTTTCCAGACAGAATCAAATTCAGAGGAGGAAAACAGTGGGTGACCCGGGCCAGAAATCTTCCGTCCAGCGCCCAGGGTTCCAGAGAGGTACTTAATGTTTCCCGAGGGATTCCGGCCCGGGAGGGTTTGTCCTCATCCAACAGATTTCCCTCGGCACCGGAGTCCACAAAGGCGGATAGAGACAGGGACTGTTGGTGATAATTCACGTTAGCCTAGTTCTGCATCCGGGTTTGGGGGACTGCAGGGAGTGACGTCATTGGTCTGAGATTAGAGGCGAGAAATGGAACAATGCCTTGGACGCCCTGGAATAATAATGTGGAAGCCATTAGAGATTTGGTGGCGCGGTGAAGTCGTGTTTTAAATTGCTGAATATTAACTTGCGGACGATTCATAACTTCAGCGTCTATTTGCTTTAAACTCGAAAGGATTTCTTAAATGTTTTATGATTCTAAATATTGATTATTTGTGAACTGTTCAACACTTAAAAGTACGACGTGTTCTGCGATAGTTTAAAATGTGAATGCATTGCGATTGTGAAATATTGCACGAGGACAGGACATTTGTGGGTTCACATGAAAAACAAAGAGAGTTAATTAGGTCGTAAATGAACGGAAGGCAATCGTGTTTTAGTTAAGCTTGTACTGATGGGATGCTCTGTTTCACAACAGGATATGACTGTCTGAAAAAGTCTGGATCGTTGAGTCAAGAAAATTTACAGGTACTGAGTTGAATTTCAGACTATGGTTTACTTTCCGAATTTACATGAAGTGCTAGTGTATCTGCACCACAATTATCTTCATCTTCCTTCCCTCTGCTCATTGGAATATTTGATAAGGGATTTCACTCTGGTAATTAACTGTTTATTCTGTCTACGCCAGTTACCTGTAACGAGTTTGCAGGTGGAAAAGTGTATGCTTGCATTTTGTTTTGCCGGATCTGTGTATTTATATTGTGTATTGATTTATCTGTTTTGCTATTGATTCCAGAGAAGTCGCCGATTTCACATCGGCCAGGTAGAATCATGGTAAAAGGAATCGAGATATAAGTGTATCAGGGTACGACAAACCCACTATTCAAAGATAAATTAGCATTATAATGAATACATTTGTACTTGAACTTAGAGTTATATATTGGCATTTTGGAAGGTTTGTTCTTTTGAAGAACACCACAAGATGCTGCTAAATACTTCGAAATGTTTACTTTGAGGGTTCCATTGGAAAAGAGTGTTTCAATGTTATTGTAGCATCTGCCCTCTAATATGATATCGTCAGCAAAATTCATTAAATTATTCAAGTCCTGATGGATGGTCAGATTAAAGTCCGCCTGTGAGAACACTGCAACAGCAGAGTCAAGATACATTGGTAACGGGTACTAAACTTTATACCTTTCTTGCGGAACATCACTGGCCAATGTCCTCCAATAATAATTGTTCAACCCCTATTATTGTCTAATCTCCCTCCTGTTACCAAGCCAATTCTGAACTCTCCCACCCCCTCTCTCGTCACACTCCTGATTTTCACGTACCTTACTACGAATCTCCAAGCCCGTCTCATGTATTTTTCTAAGCTCATTGTCAATTTCCATCATTCCATTGTGATATTCCATAGCCCTACGTGGTCAATCCTTCCTGAACCCCAGAGATCTTTCTTACTTCTTCTTGACGAGGTGGTCAACATCGCTCGTCACCCAGATTTACTTTATACTGCCATCCTTTCCTCGCTTCAATGAGACAAGTCCATACTCAACACAAGTGATCGTTGAAGCATCATTTGTTGCGCATTTCAGGGAGCACACCCTTTCCCAAATTCGGCTCCCAATTTCTTACCTAATATCACCAATTAAATAATGTATGCTCCTATCTCGTTTCGAGTAGTTGACTTACAAAGAGATCTATTACCTAATCTGTTTCATTTTCTGATGCTGGATCGAGGAGGAACTGTTCCCTTTGTCCGCCTGTCCGATAATTGTGCCAGGACTCCTTTCTGAATGGAACTGAGAAATTCAGTCATATCTATACCCTGTAACGCGAGGAAGTGCCAATGCATATTATTGAAGTTTAAGTTGCCTGTGACAACACCCTGCTAATATGGCGACTGTCCAAAATATATCTACGCGTTCGTTCTGTATATATATATTATGTTTGGTGATGGGGTCTGTACCCAGTTCATAATCCTCACAAACTAGTGATTGCTCCCTTTACGTTACGAGATCTACTCACGGTCTATCAATAGACAACCTCTCCACTGTTACGTCCCTTTCTACTGCTGTGTGCTATCATACTCTCCCTGTGTTTCAATGGAACTCCCTTTACTGTCTTTTATCGGACTCCATGTTGAAACATCTGAACCCGGGAAAGTCCAGAATCCGTTCCTGCCCTTGCGATTGTCAATTGTTTGTGATAGTTTATTGTGTACATAAGTAACAATCAGGCCAGCTCTTTGAACATTTGCTCAGTTTTCTACCTTATCTGTACGAAGTATTCAATCTTCCATGTTTTATTTGCAATTTCAGGATGAGCAAACAAATCATTTATTGAATATATGACAAACCTGTTTGTTTCTAACACTGTTTTATTCGTAAATTCCGCTGAATTGCAATTGGACCTGGGCGTTATCTACACAGGTGGCCATTTAACGTAAATACGTACTTCATTCCATTTTTCAGCTCCTTTCTGACTTTCCTCTGTGTCAGTGTATAGATACAAGTATTGGTGCACATACTCAGAATTTGCAACATGGAGCCAAATTGTTTTAGTATATATACAGGGGTGCTCAAATATCTGTCCTGATAAAAATTGTTTTCCGGTTGCCATTTCAGGGAATGAGCTACATACGGCATCCAAAATAATATGAAATTGGCTGATATGGCAAACAACACAACCATTGATTTTCTGCGGTTTTCCACCTCCGTATCCTTCGGATTATCTCTGCTGTCCCGAAGCCCTCTGCGGACTCTATTTGCGACAATGATACGTCTTACCGTTAACCCATTGAACACTAGAATTAAGCCGATTGGTAGCAACGGTGTTATAATACTATCCAGTAATTCGAATATTTTCCACCCGGTCAAGGTAGCGTATTCATGTGTGAAGGCGCAACGCCACGGTATGTTGTCAATGATGACGTAAGGCTCAATGGCAAAATAATACGGGGCACTTCTCCCGCAGCTCAATACAATAACGGTGACGATAACCACCGTTGCTGTTCTCTCAGTGCAGTATCGTTCCCGGAGTTTTCCACAACATATTGCGATGAAACGATCGAAGGTAAAACTCACAGTAAACCATACAGAACAGTCCCTCGTCGCAATAAAAAAATACAACTGTCAGAGCGCATACAGGAGTGAGGAGCAGGGATCTAGAATAAGTATAGATATTGTTGGTCTCTTTCACTAAACCAAAAACTGTAACCACCATCAGATCCGCTGCTGCCATTCCAACCAGGTAACGGGTGATGCATTTGGAGAGTCCACATTTTCCCCGAGATAGGATCACAATCGCCGTTAAATTAACTACAGGAAATTTGGAGACACAAAAAAACAACAACACAGAATTATCGTTACTTGCAAATGTCTGAATACCCAACAGTTTTTAATGCTATGCAGCCTATAGTTTTCTTGGAAGTGAAAAGCAGAAATTCAATAATCTGATTTTCCGTGACTCACACACCAGTGAACGGACAATCGCTCCATAAAATAAAACACCAGTTCCAGTGTTTCAGATAAAAAGCTGACGGAATAATCTGTAGCAAAACCATGACATTGAATGCATAAGTTATACGTTAGTGGCTATGGAAGATCAGCTTTAAGTGCCGATATTCGAATGGCGGGTCAGTCGAAAAAGCTTGTGATTTGGCAATGCGACCACTGTTGTTTTGAATTCAGAGCAAGGTGAAACTACGGAATTATGACAATATCGGCACCAGCGTAACTGACAAAAGAAAAAGAAAAACGTCACTTCGAAAAATGTGGAAACTGATCAAGTCAATCAGATGCTTGAATCATCAATTCTGGAAACACATTTCAGAGGAAGGTAGCATCTGTACCCAGTAAAAGTCCAAACAGTGCAGTGGAACACAAGCAAGATGACGGCACCACGCATCTAGTGACCAGCTCCAGTTTCTCACCAGGGACGCTGATCGCTACAATTGTAGGATAGAAAATGGCCGCGATGTAGTAAATCGCTGGATATCCCATATTCCGGCGGAAGCAGCGTTCAGTTGTAAGGAAAGTTCCAATTGCTCATATGGACCGGTGATCGGTTTTACAGAGAAATATACAATTCAGAGTAATCCCACTGAGGCAATTATTGTGGTTATCACGTCAGTCATATTAGGGACAAACAGCCACACAAACACTAGAATTAATGTGTTCTCTCATTACGCAACCGTGCCATAAATTCCTTTCCCTAAGGGATATTAAAAGTTATTAACTTTTAAACAAAAGATAATATGAAACTTACCAAGGTAATTTCCAAGACAACTGGCTGCTGTGCAGATGTGGGACATTTCTGATCAATGTCGTTTCTAACAGAAACCATCATCCTGAACAATCAACTTCAAACAGATTTATTTTCTCACATTCGGACGAGCACATTCGCTTCCGACGTTATGGTCGGGACGTTAGCTCGGCCGGTGAAATGCAGTACACGTTTTGAAGGAGGAAATAGAATAACTTTTCCTTTCGCTTGTTCTGGTCATTTCGAATCAATTGAATGGCGAAAGTAACAGCTGATGACATGTTTCACAATAAAACACGCGGTAGTCTGTTATTCTAAGTATATACTAAAAATTGGCAGCGGTATTCCAGGGATTTTGATAATAAAAATAAGTTACGAGCCCACGCGATACTAGCTGCAGTTGGCGGACCGATTGGCGACACACGGGACGTTCGGTAGGAGGCACTGAATGGCACATAGGGAACGACTTTACCACTTTACCCCATACCCGTGACGGGCGGTGCAGCCTTAACATTAAAGATCTGAGCCAGAGCTGCAACTGTTCTACCACCATTTCCCATCAATAATCTGTTTGAACAGAAGTAGAAACTAAGATCAGTGATCCGTCCGCACGTTCCCAGGCTGGTCTAATATTTGCCAGCGCGAATGAATTAAATGCCATACAGTGCAATGCAGAATATATTAGCACTGAAAGTGGGCGCTGAATCACCAAACCTGCTGATCATGTCCCCATGAATCAGTGCTGAGTCACGACACTTTTTCCCCATATAAGAATCGCACGTTGACTTTAAATTTTCATTCAGACACAGCAAACTAAAAGCAAGTGGACCCAATACTGGATTAGCAGACTGGATGCTTTTTTTTGGACTGTGAGAATTGTGCCGCAGGGATTGGGATTAGGCGCGTTGATATGTATCAGATATAACTATGATTTAGATGTCAATGTGGACAACTGGTTCAGTGAAAAAAAAACCTGCGGATTTCTCCATGATCGGGACCTCCTGTACAGTCAGGAAGGTTATCCAAGCTTCTAGCGTGATCTTGACAGTCTGGGGAATGGGTTCAACACCTTGGTGAGGCCATTGTTAGAATATCGTGGGCAGCTCTGGTCACCTATATTTAAAAATTTCACCAACATTCAAATATTGCAGTGATCATTCACAAGGAAGTGTTCGGGTATTTAGGCCAAGCATTTTATGAAAGGTCAAATAGGTCGCGAATTTATTCCCTGGGGAGCAGGAAAATGAGTGGAGATCTTACAGAGAGCACCAAATTATCAGAGTTATAGAAAAAGTGAATGCTTTCAGATTTTCCCCATGGTCTGAGTGAATCTGCACCTGGATACTATAGGTTTAGGGTGAAAGGCGAAAAATAGAAAAGGGATATGTGGGAAGTCTTATTCACTCCGAGGGTCGAGCGACTGTGGAAGGAACTGCCAGCGGAAATGTTAGACACGGATTCAGTTCGATCATTTCAATGCAGCTATGTGGATGAGAGACGGACGGACGGTTCAGATAAATGGCAGAAGCAGAAGATCACATACATGGGCCGAAGTGCCTATTTACTTGTAGAAATAATCAATAACTCCATTACTATCTCTATCCCGTTTCCCATTCAGTGTCTTCTCATTTTCCTCACCAATCTAATGCAATATAATGAAGCGGGGTTCCTTTTCTGAATAGTATCAATACTCCCGTGTCTTGCGAAAATATTTTCTCGTTAACTGGGGAATACTCAAAGATACTCTTGCTCCGTGCCATGTGTGGACAGAAATTAGGATACTTTAAGAGGCAAGTCATAGAGCAAGTCTTCAGCATGAATCTTTGCCCTCCTTGCAAGACAGATTTCAGTTCAATTTGCGAATCAAACTGGGGTTCACTGGGTGTCATTCCTTATTGACCGACCGTAGATCCATTTAGATAGGAATGCTGGGAATTGTTTATGCATTCAATCGCTGATGCCAAAGGCATGGATTTTAGAGGGTGTCTGCAAAGCGATAGTGTTATACAATGCGGTACCACAATCTACATTGTTCCTCACCAGCATAGAGGCTGACACACCTTAAGAACCGGCTATAACCGTCTGACCTGGAAGAATAGATTGTCACCCATGGTGTTTCCTGAGAGAAGTGGTGGAGCTTTAGGTGTGGCCCTTATAAATCTTGCAGGATATCAGTAGCGAGAGATAGTGGAAAAGACAATAATGTAGAAAGCGATACCTGCAGAAGGGGCACAAGGTGGCGGGGTGGGGTAGGGGATGTGAATCGTGTTAAAGTTGAAGACGTAGGAAGTTCAGGGGGACGAGATGCTCGTGGTGTTAGGTAACGACATGCAGATCCCCTTCCCAGCTGTGACACGGGATGGAGGAATGAGGGAAAATTCCCCAGTAAGGTGCGACATGGATATCCGGAAATTCTTACCCGTTTCTGGGTGATAATTTCGTTCGGTCAAGCAAAGGCCAGGGAATTCTTGTGTAAAATCAAAACACTGGAAACTGCAAAATAATGGTGATTACTCTTTGAAAATACATCAAGCGTGTCAGGATGATTTGCCAGGTCCTTCAGTTGTTTTTGTCCCAGAGCTTTAGGCCGAACGGTCAATTTATGAGCTGGACTCAATTATTCTCCGTATTCTTCTTTCGGTCTTTTCGGGTTATTGTTGTTAAAGATGAGGGATAATGAGCAAGGTGGGCCATTCAAGTTCAATGCCAGAAATCGGGAAAGGATTTATTTTTGGTGAAGGACTGTGAGGGTGGTTTTACCATAGAACCATTAAACATAACAAAACAGAAACAGGCCTTTTGCCCCTTCTTGGCTGTGCCGAACTATTTTTCTGCCTAGTCCCACTGACCTGGACCTGGGCTATATCCCTCCAAACCCCTCTCAGTCATATACCTGTCCAAGATTTTCTTAAATGTCAGAAGTGAGACTGCATTCACCACTTCATCTGGCTGCTCATTCCACACTCCCCCCACTCTCTTCGTAAAGAACCCTCCCAATGTTCCCTTTAAACTTTCCCCTTTCACCCTTAACCCTCTGTTTTTTATTCTCCCCTAGCCTCAGTGTAAAAAACCTGCTTGCATTCACTCTATCTATACCTATCATAATTTTATAAACCTCTATCAAATATCCCCTCATTCTCCTACGCTCCACGGAATAAAGTCCTAACCTATTCAACCTTTCTCTGTAACTCAGTTTCTCAAGTCCTGGCAACATCCTTGTAAACCTTCTCTGCACCTCTACTTATACTCGATACTTTGATATATAAAGGGGCTGTTGTTCGACGGGATAAGAAAAGTGAAGACGCTGAAGAGAACCTGTGGTAGAATGCGATCCGGTGGTCGACCCGTTTATGCGTGATGGATTGCGAGCGACGTTCGGCAGGTAGCGAGAGCTTCCATACAGACCGAGGGGTGGCGCGTGAGTAACCAAGAAGTTGGAGATGAGCTCCAACTAGTGCACATTTGACTGCTTAATTAAAATGGGCCATTTTCTTTTTGATTTCTTTTCTATCACTTAAGTTAAGATTCTTAAATATGACCATAAGCAGAGTTAGGCCATTCGGCCCATCGAGCCTGCTCCGCCCTGGGCTGATCTAATTCTTCCAGTCATTCAACTCTCCTGCTTTCATGCGCATATAAATAGACTGAATATATATGTGGGTATATATATATATAGGTAGATTGAAAATGATTACAATTACGAGACAGACATGGTAATTTGATTCCCTTTATGGACTGTGAGGACACAAATAGAGACATTTCCCTCCTTCCAAAAGGCCAATTACTACAATGAACAGGACTGTCACAGCTCTACAGGCACACACTGACCACATTGGTGTTATCACTGCTTCCTCTGGCATGTCACCGACAACATGTTTTTGCCTTTCCAGTTCACTCAACACTGCAACGTAATTATCACAGCTTATTCGGTCCCACGGTCTCAAACAATGAGAATATAACTGCTTATTCAGAACCATCTGTCAGGATGCTGGTAATTTCATTGCTTTCTCCAGGCTCACCATGGAAACAGCTAAAACACGATCTATGACCACAAGACCATAAAAACATAAGAATATCGCTCTTTATTAAAATGATCCTCGGCGCAGTCACATTGTTAGTAATGATGTCCAGTCATCACTGACCACAATGTTAATGGATTTCAGGACATATTGGTCATGTCTTTCTTTGTTAATGTCCGTACCCTTGCAGCAGATAAATTGCTGGTCGCCGCAAATTACAAACAGTGGCATCAATATCTCAAATGTGCAATAAGTAATGACATTTACATCACTCTGCACAGCAGGAGATGGTCACGGGATGTGGACAGCCGTTCCATGCAACTTCTCATTGTGGTCTTGATGTTACCAGTTATACTGTTCAGAGGTCGGAGATGTACGGTCAGTGTACCTTCGAGTGGAAGCAGCGGAACATAATCACATGGAATCTCGGCTTTTGTTGCTCTTTGGGCAGCAATATCAGGAGTGACCGGGCGATTAAAGAGAGATATTTACTCTTTTTTTGTCATCACATTAGGCCGTGTTTAACTGTCGATTCACCGGCACAGTTTTCGTTCCGTCAAAGTGAAATTCGGTGTTCCTTATTTGCAAGCCCGGTTGCACTCTAATTTAACCATTTCTTTGAAAATAAATCCAGACATTGTTCGGTGGATTCCTTGTTAAATAATCTTAAAGGTGAAAATAGGTAGAGCTTCTGCTCGGTAGGTTCAGATAAATGAAACCACCGGGGAACATAAGAATGCCGAGTCTTCATCACTAACGCCTTTAGACAACCGATATGTTTTAGTGTAATGTCCCATACCAGGACTAAAATCGTGAATATATTTGTTAAATTACCCTGTATACATGTAAGCTTATGTTAGGTATAAATAACCTGTAAAAAGTGTGCTGTATGCTACGAATAAATGTATATGCTTTTGTTGCTTCAAGCAGGCGGGGTAGAACAACAAGAGAGAATTGTTACACATCACTAATCAGATTAATTACAGTCAGGATGAGATGTAGTTAACCCGTTATAGTTTGGCACTTGCACAACTACGGAATATGTTCAGTTACATAGCGGGGTACATTAAAAAATAAGAGATTTTTTTCTTAAAGATTTTTAAATGATTTATAAATATTGCACAAATGAGATAAAACTTTGCCAGGAACAGAATAAAGTGGTCACGGCAGATGGGCAGTAATGTGAATCACAGCAGGGTGAACGTGCGCAAACTCACCACAAAGGGCACTCACGCTCACCTGTCTGAGCTACTGGAGATCCAATACCTGGCTTTGGACCGGAGGACGCCTGATATGAAGCAGGCTTATTCACTGTAAGATTCGAAGCCCGGAACTATTACGGACCTGGATTATTATTCAAAGACGCAGTTCCGTTCAGTATGCAGATTAGTCTGCACTTTTCCTAACACGTCACTGATCCGGCTGGTGTTAT
The DNA here is from genome assembly GCF_030144855.1 of Hypanus sabinus. Classification (NCBI taxonomy): domain Eukaryota; kingdom Metazoa; phylum Chordata; class Chondrichthyes; order Myliobatiformes; family Dasyatidae; genus Hypanus; species Hypanus sabinus. The sequence goes on from NC_082715.1 coordinate 167,914,131, forward strand.
CACTGATTATTTTGAATCATCACTGTGCTGAAATAATGATATCACTACTGGCCATTCTGACAACATCATTAATCGTTATTCGAACAGATAATGATGCTGCTTCTGCAGCCTCAGCTGATCAAAGTGACGTTCCGGCGTAACCTCGACATACACTGGCGCACATTCCAAAGATATCCGTATTTTGAATATCTTCTCTATGTATAAAATTCAACTAATAAAAGTTCACAGAATTTGCACAGTCTTGAGTGGTCTTGCTGGGCACCGAGGACGGTTGGTATGGCGGAAGTATAAGCTAGGATGGCCCTCCATGCCTTCCTCCTGCAGTGCCGCATCAGGGCCTTTGCTGACGGGTCTTCCACCGTAGCTAGAACGGGGATTGGTAACCATAAAGTTATCAGAGAGTGACATACAGTTCTGCTCTCATCGTCATCTATATATATATATAAAGTATAATTTTTATTTTTCCTTTCTGTCTTTCTTCTCAGCTATTACTTTACCTGATCTTCTTCCACCCTCTGTTTTTGTTTTGCTATACAAATAGATCCTTGAGACCATCTCTACCATACCTTGACAATAATCACACGTCCTTGGTAGATCCAGATTCCGGCTCACATGGACAACGAGTTTACTTCCTTAACACTAATAGTTCTTCAGTGAAACGGCAATGTTCATTTAGTGATTTTGTTTTGGCTTATTGAAGCATTTTGAAGCCTTCCATCGAACAGTAATTGTATGGGGGCGTGCCCTGTCAATATTGTAAGTGGATTCAATCCCACTATGTAGGCGAAATGCTGTACCGCCCAGAGAACAGTTAACAAATGTTTTTCACAAACAACATCCTCCTGTTCAGCTGGTGAGAGCATGCGTGATGCATACACAACTCGTCTTAAAATCCCATGCATCTCCTCTGACAGTTCTACTGAGGGGATGGTATCATTGTCGCCACTTGCAATGAGAATGGTTCACTCCAGTAAAGGAGCTGCCTTACTGTAAAATCCATCAATGTGATCCCTAGAGAAGCCTGCCAGCCCCGGAAAGGTCCGCAGCCCTTTCAGTTGTCACGGAAGAGGCGGTTTCATCACTGATTCTCCTTTTTGCTTTTCAGTTTCTCTTTTTCCGAATGTCAAAGTCATTCAGAAATAACTAACTAATTTTATCACCACCTCTGTTTTTACGGTTTACCTCTAGTCCCACTGCAAGTAATAATTGCATCAGTTCTGTCAATAGCTCATAATGTTCCCACTTGGTTTAAGTCGTCAGGAGTAGATCATTTACATATTGTACACAGCACTCGAGTAAACCGCTTGTATCCTCTCCCTGAGCACTGGGGAAATAGAGAGCTGGAATTATAGAACCCCTCCAGCAGGGCAGTCCTCGTATACTGCCGTCCCTGAAAAGTACATGCAATCTTGTATCGGCACTCTCTTTCTAGCAGGATAGTCGAAAATTCATTATTTATGGATGAAACTGTCAAGCATTGCGCTCTTTCATTCTGTTTGATCTCCGCCTCTGGGTTAGTTGCTACAGTTGGGGCTGTTAACGGAATTTCGTAATTCAGCTATCGATTGTCTATTGTGAACCTCCAACTACCATTTGGATTCTTCACTGGCCATATAAGTCAGTTATTAGTGGCGGCAATTGGAACCAGTACTCCTTGTTGTGAAATACTCTGTATTACCGCACCCACATCTGATTTCTGTTTGGGAACCCGTATTGTTTCTTCGGCGCTGGGTTTCGTTCTTGGTGCATAAGCTGCCAGCTCTCTTTCCGCAGTCATGCGTGTGTCTTCAAAATGTTCCCGAGTTCTGTGCAAGAATTTGATGCACCATCTGACCATTGTTCATCTTCTCCGGTTTTGAACCACATTTCACCCATTGTGCATATTCTACCCTGATATTCTCCTACTGGGATCTGCATGTGATGTTTCCATTCTTGCCGGTTGGCATCTTCCGAATCACGCAATTAACTGGATCAAAACAAAGCCCGGCCTTGGCCATATAATCACTCTTCACTATATGTTCCTGCTTCCAGGGTAACTCTACAAACACTACTGAATGTTTCAATGCTATGCTTACTGTTCTGACTTCAGATGGTACACTCACATGTCGCACTTGTGAATGTCCTCTGAATCCACGTAGGATAATTTTACATTGAATCTTTCAATTTGAGTGTGTTTTTTTTTACATTTCCGATGTTGATGGTGTTTTCCGGATCTTCTAGTGTCCAGAAACAGTAACAGGGCGGCCTCCAATCCAACCACTAGATTATGTTTTCATCGTACCTTCTGTCTCACCAACATGTTGTTCAGGACTGACACAATCATTGAGAATCAGAACACAATCCACCATGTTATTTTGTGTGCTCGGTCTATCTGGCCCCTCCAAGAGCAACCTGCCGTTATCTGCACTTTCCCGCTTCAGGTTTGAACATTCTCTTTGAACATGTCTCCCGTGATCACAGAAACGGCATTTAATTAATTACCTTTAGCTCTCCCTGTTCCTAACCCAGTTCTACTTCCTCTACCCTTCCTTGCCCGTTGATAGTATGGCAGGGAGGTCCTCTATCCTCAATTCTCCAGACAGACTGATATTTAATAGTTATCACCTTCCCATTAGAGAGATTTGTTGGTCTTTCTATCTTCTTTTCCCACTCTTTACTCACCTTCCTCAGTACCCATGCCTCAGTATGTGTGGGGTCGGAAGGATCAAACCTTTCCAGTGCCGTTTCAGATTAGATCTGGTGACTAGCTGCTTGGAAAAATTTTCGATGATCGTCTCTGAGCACACTTGCCCCACTGCACTTTGCAATATCTTCAAGCTGCTGTACCCCGAACGGTGCAGTTTATGTTATGTCCTGCTTTGATTTGTTCCCCCTGTTCCCATTCTCTGATAGTAACTAGGGGTGCCAATCATGCAGACGGTAGCACCGGCTTCTGTTGCTATGCTGTTGGTGGGGGTTCCTCGGGAAATGTCGCTTCATAATTATCATAACCGTATCTAGCAGATACATCTGCTATATCGTACAAATAAACATCTCCGTATTCACCTTCCTCCCTTTTTCTGATCAAAAAGCACGTATCATTCCGCTCTGTGCAGCAATTAGTCCAGCTGCTTTTGAATATCTGCTTTAAACACTTCGCATGATCTCCAGTGTTGCTCTTCCTTTACTGTGCTGATTTCTGAATCACGTTCATAGCAGTCTTTAATCACTGCACTGCTAGTTGGGAAGTTTCTCCCACTTCAACTGACACTGGTTCAGATGCATCAAGTCCATATTTCTCTGAGCATCTACCCCTCTCTCTAAAGGTTTCCACCTCCCTTTGGAGTATTTTGTGTTCTCTACAAATCTATCCCGTTCGGCTTCTGCTTCCTGTTGATATTCTACCGTTTCCTGTTGTAACCCACCTAGGCACAGCTTCTACTTTATGCCGACATCACTTTTCCGATACCAATCTGTGCCGTTCTGTCTCAGCTTTCTTTTTGTTATAACTCTATCAAATCTTCAATTAAACAACCAACTGCTTCTGCGTTTTGTTGTTGTTGAAGCTTCATGCTCAGCAGTTCCCTTGGGCGATTTTCCACACGGCAAAACCAGCAAAATTCCCTTCACTGCCAGGGTGACCGGCAAACTCCTCAAATAGCGACGACACCACCAATACGTATTCCTGGAGGAGTCCATTCCAATTGGAATAATCCCAGTTCTTGCTGAATTCCTGAAGTTTCTTGAATTCTTCATCCCGAATTAGGAACAGCTAGCGAGCCAGCCCCAGATATCTTTGTAACTCACCCACGTGGTCCGACTCGAGTCTTGCTCTGAACAAAGAGTTTATCCGAGCCCACTCAGGAAAGGCATTTCTGATACAAGTATCAGCCCTTGTAATAATGATCGGTGAGGGACAGCTGTCTGTCAACTCTGAATGGACCAAACTAGTTCAATGAGGAAACCGACACAGAGTCCAACGAGACTGCAGATTGCTTTACGATAGGTTGTCATTTTACATAACAAGTAGCTACTCCTCCGAGAGAGTTCTCAGATTTAGCTGGTCATGACATGAAGTTCCTTGCGTCGACATTCAATTGCTATGATTAGGGTGTCCCAGAGCAAGAATCACTTCAGACTCCACGCACTTTGCATAACGAATAGCTACATGTCTGAGAATGGTTTAGCAAGTCATTACATGAAACGTCTTGTGCCCATATTGAAATAATCTGATTAGGTTATCCAAGAACAAGAATCAGTTCAGATTTCACAAAATATGGTGAAACAGAGAACACCAGTTTGACTGCTTCCCTTGTCATTGATTAGTCTGTAGTTTTTTTTTTCTGGCCAACACTTAATAAAATAATATTTTCTCCACACCTGCTAGCATATTGCTGGCATCCCTGCAGGAGAATTCGGGAGAAAAATATGAGTTAAGCATATTGGCTGTGTACTTCTCTGCATAATTTAATCTATGATTTCTAATGCATTAAACTTCCTACTTGACTTTTCTTTTCGTAGTATGTTATTGGGAAACATCTATTGGGATCAATTTTAACATTACCGGAAATATCCTTATCAACCTGCAATTTGGTAATCCGAATTTGCCACTTGACTATAGGCCTCATATATCCATTAGCCTGACGGTTAGCATTATTATTTTTTTCTTTATCCTTTTAAAAGCTGTCTTTTCTTCAAAATTTTACATTTATCATCATTCATCTATGTAGCCGTCGATAGATTTGTTAGACGTGTCCACAGAAAAAGGATTTCAGGTTGTCTGTGGTGATATGTATATACTTTGTAAATCAGTTTTACTTTCAACTTTGAACTTTGATCTTTTTGCTATTATTTTGTTTTTTTTTTACGACCCTGGGTTAAACGTTTTCTGCCAAGGGTGTCTTCCTTTTGTAAATCCACCGATTGTTCCTTAACTGACTCAACGTCAAAGGTTCCTTGCAGTTTACCATCTGAAGTCCGAGCTGCATCTTCATACCTTTGCCTTTCTGACATTCAATTTAATGGTTTTGACTTTTATTCATATACTCTCCGAAAAAAAAGTCACTAACTTTGTTATGATCAGTTTATCCGAAAGACACAACAACATCGGTAATCAAAATTCTATCCTGAATTTTTTAAAGAATTTCACATCTGGACATGTCTTCCCGCCTGGTGGTGCATAAACACACTGGGTCGAAAAACAATAGTACAATAACACAACGAAATCACTATTCTGCAAACCATTAGGCAGTAGGTTTTCCCGCCTTATATACCGGCTGGTTAGCCTCCAACCTAATGGCATGAACATTGACTTCTCTAACGTCCGTTAATACCCCACCTCCCCTTCTTACCCCACTCCTGATATATTTAGTTGTTCGTTTTTTCTCTGTCTCTGCCCATCACTCTGCCTGTTCTTCATCTCCCTCTGGTGCTTCCCTCCTCCTTTCTTTCTTCCTAGGCCTACCGTCCCTTGATCCTTTCACTTCTCCAGCTCTGTACCACTTTTGCCAAACACCTTTCCAGCTCTTAGCTTCATCCCACATCCTCCGGGCTTCTCCTATCATTTCGCAATTCCCCCTCCCCCTGATACTTTCAAATCTCTGTGTCTTTCCTTTCAGTTAGTCCTGACGAAGGGTCTCGGCCCGAAACGTCGACAGTGCATCTCCCTATAGATGCTGCCTGGCCTGCTGTGTTCCGCCAGCATTTTGTGTGTGTTGTTTGAATTTCCAGCATCTGCAGGTTTCCTCGTGTTAGCACATGTACTGTCTCTATTGCCCGTTCCCTCGGTGTCTTTTGTCTTTTGTCTCGCAAAAGACAACCATCCACCGAGCCTGCGCACAGGAGTGATGGACAGGAATGATCGGGGACAGTGAATCAAAGCAGTTCACGTCAGTAGCGGTTCCGAGATTACGACCAGGAGATCAGCCGCTGCCATTCCCATTAGGTAGCGAGTGACACATTTGGAGAGAGCGCACTATTCCCGGCAGAGGATCACAATCGCCACCAACTTCGCAGGAAGGGGCACAGGGAAAAACACTGAGAAAACGCTAAGCATGAGCTAATGCAGAAGTTTGAGGGGATCCTGTAATGTAGTATTTTATTATTGCATTTAACGGCAGACGGGCCCAGATGGAACGCAGAGCTGTCGGAGGCAGAAAAGTTTATACAGTAAAATAAAGTCGATATGATCTGAATATGGATTCCTTACAGCTGACCGAACTGGCAGTGGAAAGCTAAAAATTCAAGAGTTAATTCTTCCTCATCTCGATGAGGAAAGTGAATAATTCCGGACACTGATGGCGGATTTCTTGCAAGAGACAATCATTAACTTCCATGGCGCCCCCTGTCAGCGACAGAACAGCCGAAAGATGGAATAAAAACATGAAAAGCTGAAAACACTCATCCAGGTGTGGATAAACAGTTAAAGTATCTCTCCTCAGATCTCTTCTCAGAGACATCCTGATAGGGGTGTTAACTGGGATTTCTTACCACACACGCTGCTTGGGGCTCAGTGGTTCCAGCATTCCCAGTGTTTGTTTCCAATTCCAGCATTTGCCACCTCACTGACTTTACAAAGAACACTGACTGATTTCAAAAGACACTGCGCAATCTGACACAACCTCACAGACAGACGTGATGTCTCCGATTGAATCCATCACAGGGAAACCGGGGAGAAGAATTCCACATCCAGCAGGAAACTGGGTTCCGTAGTCAGATGTCTGTAACGGTGTCAGATGTAGAAATAATTGAACACATATCACAGTATTGATAACTATGTATACGTTTCACAATGCTGATAACGATGAAACAACACGTCGCTGGCGTTAATTGGCTCAGCAAAGACTGCACTGTGTAGTCCATCAACTGCTTCACATTCAGTCACAGCGCACACGTTTATTAAAAGTCCAGAAGTATCATGTGCAACATGGAGCTCCTAACAGCTGCTAAAGTGTTACTACCAGTGGACAGATAGATTATTATTACACAACACACAACCACTCATATACAAATGTAGACAATCAATCTGTATAATCTTCGAGGACTGTATACACACAATGTTGGCAAATTCAGTACAGATACTACCGAACCAAAAGCACAGGGACCCGGAGATCACTTTATTGAACACAAATAGCTGAGAAAACTGCCTGACCCGTTAAGTTCCACAGGTGTGGGATGAGCCCCTAAATCCCAGCTGCGGTTTGCTTTAAGATCCATGACCCAAAATCGACATCCCTCCTATTTATATTCAATTCCTGAAATGCGCAAGATGGGACTGGACATGTGACAGTGGAATCCAGTGACAGAAACTATTACAATATTGGAATTCATATTGAGCTCCCCCCTGCGGCAGCTGTCCCGACGGCTTACCGGGAATTCCAAAGACTGAAATAAAAGTATAGTAAACTTCTCATCTATCCTTAAGATGACTGGATACACCATTTCAGTGAGAATCTGTGAACTCTGATGCTCCTAAATTCAAAGCTCTGTCAGAACCTCTGAGCTGATGCATTTAAAACGGCCCTGATTATAAAACGAACCAGTCTCCTGAGATTTGCTTATACCCCTGACTCACTTTCCTCTGTACAATTAATCGAACAAGCATTTCCATTCTATACCAGTGCTTTTAATGTAAATATTGGGCCTATTAAAGAAAAATATAACAACTTTCTTGGGCATTACCTCAACAGTGACTCAACTGGTGAAAATAATGCCAAGCTCTCATGACAAAGTCAGAGTTTTGTCACCGAGCAGCCATATTTACATTTTTTGTTGTTCTGGTTTGCTGATTAAACAGCGTAGGACCCCAAACTTCTATCGCTGCGGCTTCCCACTTTCAACTGTCGTCCAGTGTTTCGATTCCCTCCTGGTCACACTGACAAACACACACAAGGGTGTGTTTGAGACCTGTCGGCTACTCTCACTTGGTTTAACCGGCTTGTCGAAGCCGTTTCTCGGGGTGTGACCACTGTCGGATGAAAACAGCTACGGAGAGTCACAGGTGAGAGCTGAGTGCCAGGTGAGAGAAAAGGTGAGCAACCCGCCTTGAAATGGACGGGACATGTTCCCCCACAAGAGGTGCCACTCTCCCTGACACCCCACGCAGGTACAACGCACGTTTCTACCAAAGGCGCTTCTTCCTATCGGAAGACTGCAGGTCACCCTTGGGAAAGGGGTAGCAGATTTTTGTTCGTATGAGCTGCTGTGCGCATCACATTCCCTGTTTATGTGACGTCTGAGGGCAGGCAGACAAACTTTGAAGGTCATTGATAATGGCTGAGTTCACCAGTCTTGTAAAGACTCTGTTGAGAAGAAGGCAATGGCAAACTACTGCAAAAGAAAGCAAAAATCCAAGATCAATTATGTTAATGGGCAGACCATGATCACCCACGACGGGCGACAGGATACATAATAGGGACAATGATCAACGCACTCAAGACGCCTTTCCCGGCAAACTTTCATTTCCGGTGTTCAGCACTCTGTCTGTACGTTCTCTTGCCGTTTTCCAATCCACTGTAACGCTGACATCCAAGGTCCCATTGACGCGTGGCTTTACAGTTCTAACAGAAGACATTGAACATCGATTATTTCACTTCTTCAGCGATTCTCTCGCGTCGCATTATGAATTTCATTCGAGTGCAACTTTCTCACGAACTTCGTCATCACAAACTTGATCGTTAGCTAATTCTGCTGACAGGTACGTGACTCAGCCGTTAGAAGGCCGCTGTGCATAAGTAACTCATGTCTAGGATCTGTAAAATTTGCGTTCATCCGACAGGGAAGTTTGAATGATCCAATGAGGGACCATCTACTGTGGTGATTGCTAAGTAAATGCTGCCCCATGAACAGTTGTCGTTTGCCAGGGAATAACAGATCGTTCTGGTATAAAATTAAAAGGAAAATATATTTACCAATATTTCAACTTTAGCAGTTAGCAGAAAAATGAAAGAAAAATAGAAGAGCCAATTGCAGAAAAAACAGTCTAAATTTGCACATAGTAGTTGGAGATTATTTATGTAGTAATTGGCTGTATCGTTTTACTCACGATGCTGAATTCCAATCACAAGCCACAGGTGGAACTTCTCTCTGAGAACGAACCCCCAAATGTCCTGACTGCGACTCCCACTGAACAAATTGGAGAGATTGGCAGATATGAAAGAGTTTATTCACCACAATAAACATACGTTTTCTCGGAGATCCTCTCGGTAGAGACTCCAAACTCAAACGACATCAAACGTTTATATACTTGAGAATGGTAATAGCAGTTGCATCCATACAAGTTCACAAGCTACAATGACACAAAGAACACATTTACACATTTCCTTTAAAGAACACATTTACAGTGAAACCACGTTTAATTGCTAAGACGCCTCAAAAGGTTCAGACACTTTTGTTGGGACAGACTATCTCAAACTACTGGTCTAAAAGCTGCTGAGAATCCAGATTCCCAGCATTCAGTTTGTGACGGCAGAGACACCGACAGTCAGGGAACGTAGAGAGACCGATCATGTGCAGTTTGATGGAATCAGTTTAATATGGTGTTATGGCTGGCACAGACACTGTGAGCCAAAGGGACTTTTCCTGTGTTTTACCTTCTCTGTTCTAGGTAGGAGTACGGCGAATATCGGCAGCACTGTTTCTTTTCTGAGAGCAGATATTTCTCACAATGGTGATAAACACCGACCTCTATTTGACCCAGTAGAGGTTTCGTACATAACACAAACAAGCTCAAGGCGGTTACTTGTAATCGAGAAAGGGGGACCTGGGTAAAGTGAAATGAGCTGCGGTCATAACTGGTAGAGAATCAGAATGGGGCAGCCGTTTTACTTTCAAGAGATCACCTCAATGGACAGAAAACCGGTCGCACCGACAGAGCATGTGTGGGAGAGCAGAGTCTGATGGTGTTTGAATCAATATTGGAAGAACAGCACTCCCAATGAACATCTATTAGTAACATCGCAATGTCCATTGTTTGCAATTTCACTAATAATTCATTAAATTACATACAATCTGACTACGCAGGGATTGCTCATTCGTCTGACGGAAAAGGTCTGTATGTAATTTAAGGATCTTTATTTTTAAGTTTGTTAAAAATTCTCCCTATGGAGTTGTTAAGTGGTATTAAAACCCCAGGCGTGCACTGCATTAACATTACATTCCGAAGGATTGACGGTAGCACAGAACAGAGAAAGTGTGAGAAATGCGGTATAGGTACAGGGATGTGGAGAAAATATTGTACGTGTTCATTGCCTTCATGGAATTTGTTGGCGAGGGAACTGAGAATTTCGTGTTTGTTATTTCTGTGTGTTAATCGCTGAGAAACTGTTTTTTACCAATTTACAATCTTCCAACTTGCTGATCATTGCACAAATATGCCCCAGTGATATTGATCCCATCAAATCATCTTTCTTATTCTTCATATATAATGACAAACGAAAGTGAAACTCTATCTCTCCTCTAACTTACGGAACCGACTCGAACGATGTTCTCGCATGGGTTTTTGCCCTGAGTGGTAAAGGTGCTGGGGACAGTCAGCTCTCTGGAAAGATTTGACAGTGAGAGTTATATATTGTGCAATTGACATTTTCTCCGTTATTGATCAGCCTGAACAACTTGTCCTGTAATGACATCTTGCCCAGAGAATCCTGAGATCTGAGGACAGGCCGTTCTCCGGGAAAGTGAATGGGAGGGTATTATTGGGACCTAAACCAGTGTAGCAGCAGTACTGAGGACGGTGGGAGGGGGTGCAGGCAGTCCTCTGGGAAGTTGTGATTTGGACGGAACAGATCACGGAGCATCCACACAAACAATAATTCTTAGGTTTGGCCGAGCAGGCGGAAGTCATCCCCTAGATTAAGCTGATAGCCGAAAGCACTGTCGGGGTATCGTTAGATGCTGATTGCCCTGGGCATTAAACCAGTTGGATAGATAGTCATACTCCGCATGAATTGTTAATTGTCCTGTTACTTACTGTTAAGTGAGATTGCGGGGGTGGATGTTCGATAAAGTGGCGGGCACAGCGCTTGTTTCGATACATACCAGCACTGATGTAGCGGTGGTGGAGCTGGCGGAATCACAAGCCGAAAATCCTGTAGCATTTGTCGTAGATCTCATAAACTGGGTTCTATCGATTCTGAGGAGTGAGATGAAGGAGAGGCCGGTTTTGGAATGCCTAAATAGTCCCCGTACCACAGGAAAGAGTATGAACTCTGATGTAATATCCGGCGAATAAATGGAAAAATGCCCAGGTCCGAAGTCCTAGATGGGGTAGGCTCCGCTATTCATTGGATTAATGTCCACCCCTGAAGGGGAAGAGAAGTATGAGACCTAGTTTTCAGATGAGTGGCAGTCCTCCGATGACGTAAAGCCATAGAGCTTGATGGAGTATTTGAGTGAATTGTCTGGTGACGTTGTCAGAGCCGTCAGGTCCCGGTATCCCCTAGCAACCAAGACCGATTACCTGAAAGCTCTGGAAAATGACTTCGGCACGTCAGGAATCCTACTGGAGAAGGCGGCATTTCAGAACATGCGTCAGAAGAAAGGGGAGTGGGGATTGTCTGCTGGAGTACTGGTGATGCCCGAACTGCAGAAGCCGTTGGAATTGATAGTCAGGGACACTACCACTAGCGTTTGCACTTTCAATAGGAGAATGCCCCAGGCGCATTGGTTTCCAGTGAGTGTAATGTCTAGAGTCCCTGTGAGACAAGCCAGGGTGAAATTATAGGAAAAGGGGGAAGGTTGACCGCTGAGCCATTCATCTTCAGGGTTTCTCCGGTTCCTGCAGGTTAGATGAAGAGGTTGGAAGTGAAGATGTTGAAGCTGGAAGTCCTTTTTCCGAATGACGAGTTTAAGGTGGGTTGTTCCAAGTGCGCTCGTCACACTATTCGAGTGACTGAGGACACCCCGTTCAGAGAGAGGTCGAGGAGACTGGCCGCTGCAGAGGTGGAAGAAGTTCTAAAATCCAGTTCAATGGGTATTTCAGCAGGTTCTTGAGTTCTTCCCTGAATTTGCTCTGGGTTAGGGTGTAAATAAAAGTGTTGCTGCAGGAACCGAGAATCTGCAGCATTCCCGATATTTCTTCAGTTAGGTAGCGGGGATCTGTCACAGAATAATAAACAAAACTCATAGAAATCCGTTGATAAATATAAAATGCCTGCCGTGTTACCCAGCACAGTATGAAACTACCGGTTATGCTGAAGAGCAAAATGATGGATTTGCGTCGGTTCTCCATCTCCCGGTCCTTGTCATTCTCTCCACTCTTTTGTCCCCGGAGCCCCCGACGGGCTCGGCTTGCTGCTAGAATCTGCCTAACCGTCCGAATATTGAGCAGCAAAATCAGAAAGAATGGGACACAAGGGGTTAAAATGCGGTGAAACATTGCAAATGCCGCCCATGAGGGAGAACGTTTGTAGCTCGATGTATAAACACAATACCAGGGAACACCGTCAATTATTACCAAAGGCTCGTACACAAAGCCCCAGGGGACACACTCCAAACACGCCAGCACACTCACTGTCCCGATAACCACAGCCGCCGTTCTCTCGGTGCAATATTTTGGTTTCAAATTCTCGCAGCAAATAGCCACAAATCGATCGACGGTGAAAGCGACAGTCAGCCAGACGGAGGCCGCAGTGCTCGCAAAAATTAACCATGCACCGAGTCTGCACACAGGAGTGATGAACAGGAATGATCGGGGAAAGTAAATCCAAGGTGTCCACGTCAGTAGCGGATAGGCAATAACCAGCAAGAGATCGGCGGCGGCCATTCCCACCAGGTAACGACTGACGCATTTGGACAGACCGCACTTTCCTCGGGACACAATCACAATCGCCAGCAAGTTCGCTGAAAGAGAGACAGGGAAGAGCAAGTTGAAAAAAAAACACTGAGCAGAGGCCAGTGCAGCAATGTGAGGGGATATTGTAATACCTCCCTTCCTTTTCAAATTTTTTATTAAGTTTCCAATAAACAATATTAATACTAATACGTAGAGATCAGGAATACATTAATAACGGTTAACATGTAGAAACACATATTCCAAGTAACAAATGGAGTCTAACCTCCCAACCTCTTAGTAATTAACCATGAAAAAGATCATTATGATTACGAAAAAAGAGAAAAAGAGAAACAAAAAACACCAATCTAAAACAAACGAACTAAAAAAAAACAAAGATTGGGCTGCCATAATTCATCGGTTAAAATTAAATTTTATCGTTTAACTGCGATCCTCTATCCATAAGAAATACTGAAAAAAGGATTCAGAAAGGGTCAATTTACATCATTTGAAAATATTGAATAATTGGCTCCAAGTTTCTTCAAATTTAACCGAGGGGTCCATAGTACTGCTCGTAATCTTTTCCAATTTTAAACATGGAATCGTTTGGGTAAACCATTGAAATGTGGTAGGTTGATTGCAAATCTTTCCATTTAAATAAAATCGATCTTTCTGGCTATTAATGTCACGAACGCACTTAAACGACAAGCTGATGAGGATAAATGAATGGAGTGTATCACTGCTAGTCCAAAGTTTGCAGTAATAGGATGAAGTTTTAAATCAACGCACAGAACGGCTGAAATAATATCAAAAATATCTTTCCAATATTTTCTAAAGAAGACAAGACCAGAACGTATGTGTCAAAAAAGTTACTTCAGAATTACATCTATCACAAACAGGGCTTAAATGACGGTAGAAATGTGCTAACTTATCCTTGGACATATGAGCCCTATGAACCACCTAATATTGTATCAAATAATGTCTGGCATACATCGATGAAGTATTAACTAGTTTAAGAATTTTCTCCCATTCCTCTGTAGATAAATATATTTGTCGTTCTCGTTCGTAATTTTATCAGGAGTACCTAGACGTATTTTCTTAATCAAATCATAAATAATTGCTATTAAATGCTTCTGAAAGGGGTTTAAACTATTTGTTTTTATGTAACTTCGATTGGATGTGATATCGGAAAGGTAGATAAAGTAGTATTCAGAAAGGTTTTAATCTGTAGGTATCTGAAAAAGTGTGATCTAGGCAAATTATATTTATTAGACAACTGTTTAAAAAACATGTCAATCATCCATAAATAAATCACGAAAACATGTTATTCCTTTTTTTTCCATAACAAAAAAGGTTGGATCAATTCTAGATGGTTGTAAAAGAACGTTAGAGATAATAGAGCTTGACAGGATAAATTCATTCAATCTAAAAGAATTACGAAATTGAAAACATATTCGTATTGTATGGTTAACTATTGGATTTATCACGTGTTTATTCAGTTTAGTAAATACAAAGGGAAACCCAGCTCCTAGAATAGACGCCAATGAAAACCCCTGTACAGACTCCCGCTCGAGGTTCATCCATCGTGGAGAAAAGTTTCATCCAGCTCTTGTGTCCAAAACATTAAATATCAAATATTAATTGCCCAGTAATAAAATCAAAGATTCGTCAGAGCAAAACCACCTTCCCTTTTGACTTCTGCAAATATTTCTTACTTAACCAGGAATTTTTATATTGCCATATATATGAAAAAAATTTAGAATCGACAGTATCAAAAAGAGATTTAGGAATAAAAATTGATACTGCCTGAAACAAATACTCAAATTTAGGTAAAGTAAACATCTTAATAGCTTTAATTCTACAGATCAATGTTAAAGAAAGTGGGGACCATTTAGTAGACAGTTGTTTAACATGATCAATTAAAAGCTAAAAAAAACCTTTAAATATATCCTAATATAAAGACAAAATGCTGGCAGAGCTCAGCAGGCCAGACAGCATCTATGGGAGGAGGTAGTGACGAAGTTTCAGGCCGAAACCCTTCAGCATTATTTCCATTGCAGCGAATATTTTCTCAAGATTTTCATCCAGTTTTGCATCCAATACGTCGAATCTTTTATGCAGTAAGTTCGAAATAGCTTGTAAAGTAAGTTGAGGCTGGGTTGGTTGGTCTTCTTTCTTCCCGTTTCCATTACCGGTTTCTTTGCCTTTGGCTAATGCCTTTCTTGTACTGATGAAAGAAATGTGAAGTGATAGTGGGAAGGGAAAACCTCCTCAGAGTCCATACAGGAATGAACATTTTCTACTGGCGCCTCCGCATCTCGTCTCCTGAAATGAATGCGTCCGCGCCCTGATTGTGGGGCAGCTCCAATGGACAGTCATCAGCTTCCATGGCACTCCCTATCAGGACAACAGAATGACAGTACAACACAAACGGGTACGCTGGACATGAGTTTTGTCTCATCCAGACAAAACTGAATTTATGAAAAAAACAGTTAAGCGTCTCTTCTCAAAAACGTTCTCACAGAGGCCCATGACAAACCTGTTAAACTTTATCCTTCCATTCAAGTATTTCCCATGTTTGTTTCCCAATTCAGCATTCGCCACCTCAGTGACTTTATATCAGAACCTTGACTATTACCACAGTTATAGCACATTTGACACAACGTGAGAGAAATATATGGATATGACACCTCAATGAAACCGTCACAGGGAAGCAGGGGAGAGGAATTCATCGTCCAGCAGCCAACGCAGTGTCGCTTGTAGATAACTGTATCAGTGTCAAGTGAGATATAATATAATACATTTTATAGTTGCCACACGTCTGTTCTGATAATTGGCTCAGCAATGACTTCATTGTGTTGTCCATCAAATGCTTCACATTCAGTCACATCGCACACATTTATTAAAAATCTACAGGTTTAATGCTACAACATGGAACTCCTCACATTTTTTAAAGTGTGACTACCAGTCTATGGTTTGATTACTGCCCCTCTCACGACCACTTACATAAATGCAGACAATCTTTCGGTATAAACACGGGGAGCTGCATAAACATAATAATCTGAGATTTTAGTACACCTACTACCAGACCAAGAGCAGAGAATCCCGATCATCACACTACTCAACAGAAGCAACTGAGAGAACTCTGCCTGATCCGTTGAGTTCCAGCATCGGTTTGTTTATAGATCCAGATCCACAAATCCACATTCCCAGTGTTTCAATTGCATTGCTGAAATGCGGAAGACTGGGTCTGGACATGTGGCAGTGGAATCCAGCGTCAGGAGCAAACACAAAATTGAAATTCAACGTCAGTTCCCACCTACAGCAGCTGATACGGCGGCTTACCGGGAATTCCAAAGGCTGAAATAAAAGGATAGTAAACTTCCCCTATTCTCAGGATGACTGGATAACCCATTTCAGTGAGAAATTGATTTCTGTTGCTCTCGAATTCACAGGACAGGCAGAAACTCTGAGCTGATGCTTTCAAAACGTCGTTGTTTTATACAAAGGATCAGCCTCCAGAGATACGGTTGGACATCCGAATAACGTCATTGGTTACAATTACTCGAACAAACACTTTAATTCAACACCGTTGATTCTGATGTAAATATTGGGCAGTTTGAAGAGAAACATTTCAACATTCTTGGGCATTACATCAGCATTGCAACTTATGACAGAGTCAGAGCTTTCACTCGCAGCAGCCATTTTTACAGGGTTCATGTTTTTGTTGTCTAATTATTCATTTGGAAGCAGATTTCACCGAACCGTACAAACCATAACGTCTGTCCCTGCGGTTTCCCATTTTCAAACCTCTCCTGCTCCCCCACCCCCCACACTCACACCATACACACACGGAGCTGCACGGACACATAAACACGGATACGAATAGATAGTAGATCCTGCAAATGAAAGCGGGCACACACGAAGTGCTGGAAAACCCTCCCTGAGTTCCTCAAACATCTTGATATGTTGCTGAAGAGGTAGACTTCCGTGAGACGTCCATCACAGACCCGTCTAACTTCTTCCTCTCTCCCACTGACCCAGTATCCATCTTCTGCCCGCAGGGAAGGGCGACAATATTCCTTCCTACCGAAGCACAAGGTAAAGGGCAGCCGCTCCGCTCTCACATCAAAGGTGTGTTTCAGAGCACAGGGATACCGACAGATCATCAGTTCCACCGTCTCAGACCGAAGGCGTTGAGTTCCACACAGAGCCCAAGGCAGAAACCCATTCCACTGTTACACTGAAGCACACAGTTTCAATATGTTCATTATAGTCTGCGCCACAGTGTGCTACAGGTAGAAAGACGGACCCAGGTCACAAATCCCCACACACGGTGCCGGGAGGACAGGAACAGTAGGGTGGTCAGAGTCAGTTGGAGCATTACTAACTGATGAACGTGGTGGTGGTGGAATTTAAGAAAGTTTCTGATCAGCAAATAAGGTTCTGGTGTGCTTGTGTGGACTTAGAATTCGTCAGCAATTCCAAGACAAACAGAGGGAATAGAAGGGCCACTTTCGATTTGGGAAGTTGTGACTCTGAAATTAGAGCTGAGACCCGAGTTATTCACAGTATACATCACTGATTTGGATGTGCGATTATATCAATGTGCGCTGGTGTTACAGAGCTGGCTGGCTGGACCAATAGAGAGAAGGATACAGGGTGGGTCCGGGGACGCAGAAAGAAGTGAATGAGTGAGCATCTGGAAGATGTAGAAAGTGCGGGGTGAGGGGTTAGATAGAGTTAAAGTGAATGTTTTTTTTTTCCACTGAGAGTAGGGGAGATTCAAACAAGAGGATCTGAGCTGATAGTTAAGGGACAGAAGTTTAGGGGTAACACGAAGGGGAAGTTCTTTACTCAGAGAGAGGTAGCTGTGTAGAACGAGCTTCCAGTAGAAGTGGTACAGTCAGGTTAGATTTTGTCATTTTAAAAAAAATGGACAGGTATATGGACAGAAATGGAATTGAGGGCTGAGTGCGGGCCAGTGGGATATAGGTGATAGTAAGCGTTCGGCAGGGACCAGAAGGGCCGAGATGGCCTGTTTCCGTGATGTAATTGTTATATGGTTATAAGTTTGTTAAACAGGACCTTCCCTTTCTGAATCCATGCTACGTCTCTCTAATGGGACCACTCCTTTCTAAATAGTTTGCTATTTCTTCCTTAATGACATACCCAACATGACCATACTTCTTAATGTTTGGCATAGTTGTAGCAAAGGGACAGGAAAGCATTATGGGGAACTCACAGAGGTGGGCATGTTTTGGCCACAGCACTTGGGGAACGAATCCCTGTGTGGGCCTTGCCGAAAAGATGTCTCTAACCTGTGGGGAACTGCCACATCTTCGGTGGCCACTAATCCTGCACTTATGTATGACTCTAGTTGACTGGAAGCCCGCAAAAAAAAGGCAATAGATAACGGTCCATTACATGGGTAAATCTGTAATGGTCTCTTTAGTTCGTAATTAGTTACAATCAGTAGGATATATCCACCGCGGTTGTCCTTCTAACTTGACTGTCGTGGGCGTGGTGAGCAGTACCTGGAATGGCCCTTTCCTGCAATTTGCCACGGCACCAGTTCTTAATTAGTACGTAGTCCTCACGTTTGTTTTTGGGGTAGTCGCCTTCACTTGTCGTATCGCCTTGTGTGCCTGATGCACCTGTGAATGTAAGACTCGGAGAATCTTTGTTAGGTCGCTTGTTTATATCGAGAGTGGAAGGCCGCACGGAAACCCTTAATCCTTGGGGGCTTTCCAAAGATGATTTCAGCTGGTGAAAATCCGTATTTTTTTTCCTCGGGGGCGTGGCCCTCGAATAATGCTGAGGGAAAAACCTTTAACCATTTAAGCCCTATTTCTTCAGTGAGTTGTGCAATTTGTTTTTTTTTTACGTACCATTTGCCCTTTCCACTATACCTGCGGCCTGCGGATGGAGAAAGCAATGGAATTGTTGTTGAATGGATAAGGCATTACAGATTTCCTCATTTCACGTTGCTACAAAGTGGGGATGCCATCTGAACTCAACATTTCTGGGTACTCTAGCTGCTGTCAGGGCTTATTAGGAGCTTGAAGAGATATGTATGTAAACAAGTACACCCAAAAACGTCTATAGTTGTGCCGGGAAGAGCACTCTGACCGGCTGCATCACCTTCTGATTTGGAGGGGCTACTGCACAGGACCGAAATAAGTTGCAGAAGGTTGTAAATCTAGTCAGTTCCATCTTGGACACGAGCCTACAAAGTACCAAGGACATCCTCAGGAAGCGGGGTCTCAGAAAAGCGGTGTCCATCGCCAAGGACCACCAGCACCCAAGGAATCTCCTTTTCTCAATGTTACCATCAGGTAGGAGGAACAGAGGCCTGAAAGCACATACTCAGTGATTCAGGAACAGCTTCTTCCCCCCGTCATCCGATTCCTAAATGGACTTTGAAGCATGGACATTACCTCTTTTTTTTAAATGTGCAATACTACATTTTAACACATTCTTTTAAATCTATTCAATATACGTAAAGGCTTTACTTGCTAATTGATTACTATTATTTTATCTCTGTTAGATTATTATTGCATTGAACTGCTGCTGCTAAGTTAACAAATTTCCCGTCACGTGCCGGTGATAATAAACCTGATTCTGTTTATTCGTGGAAGGGATTGCCGCGATTCATCTGCTAAACCTATCTATGATAACCAATCAACATTTGTAGGAATGCACTCCAGGTTGTCCGATAAAATCAATTTGTAAATATGAAAAGGAGGAGTGGCGCCCGACACACACGGTGTCCTCCTTGTTGCTGCTTGCTGCAATTTCGGATGCCACTATGTTTGCAGCAAACTATTTACCCTTCCCTCATTTCCGAGGTAAGTACAGGTTTGATTAAAATGAAGGGGGATTGGTAGGAATTGGGTAGGGACGGAGAGCTGTCCCGCAGAGGTGTACCAGAGGCCCGTCACGGCACTCTCCTTGCAGCCTATCTGTGACCAGAGTCTGCGTTCCTTCTCAGGGGCATCCCGCTGAAACGTACATACGACTTGCATGTCTGGCATACCCATGCTGTCGGAGTGGCGCGAGGGGTCTTTGCGGGTCTCCGGTGGGATTATAATTTCGAGTGTCTGGGCTGTAACTTTGGAAGCCTCATCAGCCATGGCGTTATCGGTGGTTTCATCAGACTGGTAGGTATGAGCCGAGCATTTGATAATGACCACTGTTTTCGAAAACTGAAAGGCAGTGAGGAGAGCCTGTACAAACGTAGCATTGCTAAGAGGATGTCCCGATGAGGTGCGGAAACCTCAGCATTCCCAAAGCGCTCCGTAGTCATGAGAAACCCCGATGGTATCGATAATTAGTGCATACATTTGCATGTTTCCTGGCAGCGAGGATACAGGCACGAGTCAGGGCAATTAACTCAGCTTTTCCTGCTGACACGGTTGCTTGGAAGGCTGCCTCCTCGAACACCATGTCATCTGTGACCAGAGCATAGCCGCAACATCTCTAGCCTTAAGGGCCCATGAAAGAACCAACATCGACATGCAACGTTATGTAGGGGTCCTGTAGGGGATGGTCCGTGAGATCCTCGCTGGCTGTAGTGAGGGGTTGATTACGCAGCACGCAATCGTGCTAAGAATCGTTTATAACTTGGGGTGGCAACGTTGGAAAGTTTAAACTGGAGCAGTGAGAAAATGTCAGCAGGGGTTGCTCAGTAACGTTGTCTGAAAGCGATGTTGTCGTGCCTGAGTGAGGTCCTGTGTCTGTCGAGAGGTCAAGCGCTCCACCACCGAGTGGGAAAAGAGCACAATTACAGGCTGATGTGAGGTAATATTGGAAGCCGCAATTACAAAGATATAAAATGCCTTCCCTGAAACTCCACCCATGGGAATCGTGTCCGTTGGTATGTTTGTTCAGACCACTCGAACACCAAGAGGGTTTATGCCGGGTTCCTCTTTCGGGTCGCTAATCACAACGGGCAATTTTTGAGGGTCAGTTAGCAAAAGGATTGTTCATGTAGAATCGGGTGACAGTCCGGATTGAAACTAGACGTCTCTACTGTCCCCAGGGGTACCTGGCCTTCCAGTGTTCTGGTCGAAAATAGTTAAAACACAGTCCAGACTGAGCTCCCCCGGGCATGGGTGCTCTCTGGGGTGACCCATTTCTTCACTCAGGTGGATCTTTGGGTCGTCCCCTTATTGCGAACACCTGGGTGGGACCTGGGACAAATGGACCATCATGGAGGGTGGAGGGGGGGGGGTAAGGTCAATCAGGGGATTGATCCATATCCCGGTTCCCTGGTTCCGGCGTACAGTTACAATACCGGCCATTATCTGACACACGTCGGTGTCCCTCACCCCGTTGGACAAATTCATGGTAACTGCACCTCCGTTTGAGGCGGTTCAGGACTCTGCGCTGGGATCCCAGTAGTAAACTATGGCCCGCCACATCCGATCACGGTCATTATCTGGACAGTCCATATTGTTGGTCTTAATCATGGTGGGTAACATAAAAGGGAGACATTGGAGCAAGAAGTTGAGGGGAAGTATTCGCAGTATTGAAGGTCTGGTCACCCACATAAGTCTCCGAGCACGATACGAAACTCTACCGGTAATCCAATCATAATTCCCTGGGTTTCGGTTTACAATCTAGCACTTCAGTGATGTTAACAGGCTGTGGGAGTGCTTTTTCCAAGCCCTGGATTATCTGGTTGGTCTGATCCTTACAGTTTGGCAACACCCCTGTCAGTTCTTGGGAAATCTGGTATCCCAGTTCTGCCTTCCCTTTCCGTCCCTCGTCCGCAGGTGATATCATGCAACAAAGTCCGGAAAGACCCTGAGCGTTCGCGCTGCACATCCGAATTGCGCTCCGCATATATTGTGCGAAAAGCTGCGTTTTCTCATTTCTGTCAGGGGCCAGATTCTTTATCGTGATCATTTCTTCTGGCTGCCATGAGCATAGACAGGGATAACCGTCGGCTGATCTTGCTCCCCGCACTGAGATTTGGCATCATTCGGGTGGGTAACTATCTCTGGGGTTCCGGCGTGGGACATTTCACGGAGACTGAGCATATCCTTTCTTCAGAATCATCTCGTGGGATGGTTATATATAGGGGATCTGTCCTCCCTCACTCCCTTTGTTTCACCCTTCCTCCCACACTGGAGAATTATCGGGTCCTATGGTTTTTAGCAGGTTCCAATCCGATAGTGGGGGTCCTGTCACTAGCCAGTCCTCATCGCGATCACTCTCATTGAGCAGCGTCGGTAAGCCTGACATGATGCCGGCATCCCGTGTTTTATTCCGGGTTTTATTCTTTTTTCAAAGTTTTGCATTTATTATTACTGATCTTTTTTCCTGACCATTTTAACAGCTTGTCACATCCCTAATAATCCCCATGGCCACACTTCGTCACCCAATTTCTTACGTAAAATAACACTTAAAACATGTAAATCTCTGTCTTTATCATGAAACAACTCATACATTTTACCTTTTTATCACACAACTCGTCCCGCGTTTTTCTTTTTACCAAACACGGTGTCGCTGCTCAATTCTCTTATTGATTCTTAACTGACTTTAAATTTTACCCGATACCTGCGGACAATATCTACTGTTCAACTTTCCTGATTCGTTTACCCAACTTTAAAACTTGGACAACTTCAAATTTTACCCCACTCCCACCCCAACAGCAACTCTGCCAAACACATGTTGAAGACCAGTCGGGACCAGCCGGCAACACATTCCATCAAGGTTGGCAGAGGTGCGGTAAGTGAAGCGAATTAGTCAAATTATCAGCCAATATAAGCAAGGTTTACTCCACGGGAGCGGCTTTGTCGAGAGAAGTGCCTTGTGAGAAAAGTGCGAGTCTTGCCTCGAGAGTCTTCGGCGAGGAGGGAGGAGACAGTTGGAGAGGGTGAAAGGTGGTGAAGAGATGGCAGGTAAACTGATCCAGTGTGATGCCTGCCTGATGTGGGAGGTCAGGAACACTGACGGTGCCTCTGGCTGCTACATCTTTGAAAGTGTGTTCAGGTTCACCTCTTGAAGGACCGCGCTGGGGCACTGGAGAGCAACTGGGTGACTTCAGGTTCATCCGGGAAAACGAGAGTTTTCTGGACAGGACCTACAACAAGATCGTTGCACCGAAAATACCGGAAGAGGGAAGTGGTTGAAGATGAGGAAGGGACGGATGCTTGGAGTACAGGAGACCTCAGGGGATGTACCTCTTGAAGACATGTTCATCCTCTTTGAAGCTGTCGGGACAGTAGACACTTCCAGTCTGAGAATCGGACAAGTCTGCGAGTCAAAAATTGGTGCTGAACCAAAGCCGGAAGACAGACGTCAGTCAGAGCAGTGGTAGTTAGGCCTTTGAAGATAGAAACGGATAAATGTATTATGGGGAACAAGGGTATGGCAGACGATTTGAGCAGGTACTTTGAATCCGTCTTCACTGGGGAAGACACAAACAATCTCCCAGATGTAATAGTGGCCAGAGGACCTAGGGTAACGGGGGTACTGAATGGAATTCATATTAGTTAGAAAATGGTGTTAGATAGACTGATAGCACTGACGGCTCGCAATCCCACACTTGATGGTCTGCATCCCAGTGTACTTAAGGAGGTGAGAAATCGTGGACGCATTGCTAATAATTTTCCAATATTCTATAAATTGAGGATCAGTTCCTGTGGATTGGAGGGT